>NC_048918.1:1797142-1818212 GCF_011077185.1 Oxyura jamaicensis | reverse complement strand
GCCCTATAGGGGCTGCAATCCTGCCCTATAGGAGCTGTCATCTGGCCCTGTAGGGGCTGCAGTCCACAGGGGCTCTGCTCAACACTGCTGCCTGCACATCCCCGTGGGGCCTTTTCGGGAGCATCGCCCGCGCCGCGGCGCTGGGGCTGCGCGAGTCGGAGCCTCCGCAGCGCGGCCTCTCCCCGCTCGCAGCCTCTGCAGCCCGCGGGGTTTTCGGCTACGCTCACGGGTAAGAGATGGCTGAGGCCGAAGGAGGCCACGGGGGAGCCCTGCCCAGCGCAGCCATCCCTGCGGCACCCAGGCTCCCGTGGGACTCGCATCTCCCCCCACCCCTCTCCCCGCTTCCCGGCTGCTCTGGGGGCACCCCAGGGTGCGGGGATTTCAGCTGGGAAATGCTGCCAAAAGGTGCAAAAAGGCTACGACGCGCCCCCCCCCAAAAAAAAAAAAAAAATGCAGCTGGGACTGTGCAACCCCCCCCCAAAAAAAAAAAACCCTCCAGGGAGCAAGGCAAAGCTGGAGGGGTCCCCAGCATCCAGCCGGCTGCGCCCCGCTTTGCATGGCAGCGGCAGGATCCGGCTGCCACCTTGAGGAGATATTTTTTTTGGGGGGGGAGTCTGGGGTTGCAGCTTCCTCATCCTTTCCAGGGCCCCCGCAGGCTGCCGGCAAAGGGCGTTTCGTGCAATTGAGAACCAGGTCGTGCATCGCGGCGTCTGGCGAGCCGCGGGCGGGAGGTGTTTCCCAGTGGCGCAGGAATTTGCTGTTTTGCGCCTGTGTTGCAGGAGGCTCGGGGGGAGGCGGGGACGGGGAGCGTTGTTATTATTTAATTTTATTTTCCTGCCTCCATCCAGGAATCTCCGCAATGTGCCGGCTGCTCCCCGGGAGGCTGGGGCAGCCGTGAGTCACCGCTGCTGCTGCTGCTGGAACGTGACTCAGTCCTGCTGCTCCCCGGCAGGACATGACCAGACTGCCAAAGCCTGGGAGAAACCCAGCGCCGCCGCCTGCCCGCGCCCACTGGCGGGGAGGATGCGGGAGCCCCCCCCCCCCATTGCTCAGCACCCTGCTGGGGCATCGCCCCTCTGCCGTGGGGCAGAGCTCAGCCTGGGAGAGCTCGGCATTGGGGGGCAGACTGTTTATTTTTAATTATTATTATTATTTATTTTTTTTTCCCTCTTTTTTTTTTTTTCTCTCCTTTTTTTTTTTCCCTCCAAGCCAGGAAAATCCCCTTCACCCGCTTTGCGTCGCCCATCCGTGGGGCCGTGGGTGCCTCCCCAAGGATTCTGCTGCCCCCTCAGGGGAGCGGGGGACACCTCGGCTCTCCCCGCTGCCGGCACTGCTCCTGCCCCAGTTCCCGTGCCTCAGTTTCCCCATCCGAAGGGGAGAGGAGATGCCCCCAGGCGGGGGGGCAGGAGGGGTGACTTCGGGTCGTGCTTTGAGGTCTCCGAGCAGCAGCGGGGTGCTGTAATTAATATTAATGGGCTCCGGTGGCAGGGAGGGACGGGGCGGACGTGGAGCCGGACGGAGCCACCGCAGCCCTGAGTCACCGGCGGCCCCGTGCCGAGCCCCGGCACGCTCGCAGCACCCCAGGGCCACCCGCTCGTGGGACCCCGCTGCTTCGCACGGCCCCTCCTCATCCTCACGGTGACAGCTCCCGGGGCAGGGGACACGATGGCATCGGAGGGGGCCAGGGGCCGAGCTGAGCACCGGGACACTCGTCACACCTCAGGCCATGGCTGCGGCCGCAGCTGCCTCTGTCAGCCGTGATTGAAAGCCCAGCCGGGCTGGCAGGCCTTCTCTGTGATCTTGTTAATTAAGAAATACATTTAATTAGCAGCACCCCAGCTGTGACTCAGCTCATCATCATGATCGAAACACAAGAGCTGGACTCCAGCGCCACGAGGCCCTGGCCTTGGTGTGGGACCCCAGCAGGGCTTCGGGGTGATTTTCCCCCCGGGATGGAGGCAGATTGGGGCCGGGGCCATCCCCGCGCACACTCGGGGGCCAATTCCCCGTTGCCACGCTGCAAAGAATCGTATTAATAACCCATTTACTATAAATAGCCTCGCTAATGACACCCCGAGCTTTCCAGGAATAGCTCTTCCAAAAAAGCAGGGGAAGGCTTCCCCCCCCCCCCCAGCGCCGCGATTTGCAAGTGGGGAAACTGAGGCACGGCCGGCACCGGGCTCGGCCCTGCTGTGTCCCCGGGCATGGAGCCGTCTGCCAGGCAGCTGTGGAATTTGCTCCCCGAATAAACAGCCATGGAAATGAGCCCTTATGTATATTTATGGGCGCCGTCCTGCCAGCTGGAATCTAATAGGGGAGAAAAGAAGCTGTGAAACCGCCGGGAACGGGAGGGAACGGGAGGGCTTCGCTTCGCACCTCGGCCCCACGCCCCCGGTTTGGGTGCCCAGCCCAGGTCCCCGGGGTGCTTGGCCCCGGTTTGGGTGCCCGGCCCCGGTCCCCTGGGTGCCTGACCCTGGATTTGAGTGCCCAGATGTTTTGGGGTGCCCATTTTTTGGGGTGCTCGGGAAGGTGCCGCCGGCTGCCCCGCAGGTCCTGCAGGCTGCGGGGGCTGGAAAATGCGGGGCGACACCGGGTCGGGGTTGTGCGGGGCGAAGCTGTGGAGCCTCACAGAGCACGGGAAGGGGGGGGGGACGTTGTCCCCCATCTGGGTGCCGCATCGCCCCCAGCCCCACATCCCGAACCTGCACCCTCTGTGGGGCCAGGGGCCGGCTGCAGGCGATTCCCCACCCGGTCACAGCATCGGCAGCGCAGCCCCCGCCGGCGTCTCCATCCCCAGCTCCCCACGGGCGCTCTTTCCTCTCCACGTGGTGGTGGGGGGGGGGGGGGGGGGCGCATGGTGGGCACCCATGGTGGCACCCACGGCGGGGACCCCGAAGCCGCTCCCTGGGGTGCCCTCTCCCCACCCCTCTTTTCCTGCAGCCTCCGCAGCAGCTCCCTGGAGCTGGATGGGGAGCGGGAGGCGACGGCGGCGGAGCGAGGCCCATTAGAAATGCAGACAGCGGCGCGCGGTAATGTCTTCCTGTCTCGAGCAGGCGGCAGCCCCCCGCGCAGCCCCCCCCCGGCCTCCGCAGCCCCCTCGGCCCCGCGTCCCCGCGTGCCGCAGGGCTGCGCAGCGGGGAGCTCGCCGAGGTCTGCCGGGGGCACCGCGCCTCGGCCCCTCATCCGTGCGCCGGTGCCGAAGGCTGGGCGCATCCCCTGCAGGGAAAGGGGGGGGGTTCCGAACCAAAAAAAAAAAAAAATAAAAAATAAAAAAAAAAAAGGGGGGGGGGGGATTTGGGAGCGAGGCTGCGGGCAGGGCTCCGTGCTGCGGCACCTCCCAGCCTGCCTGCCGCCCTCGCCCCGCCGTGATTCCCTGCAGCGGGCTAAAAATATCGCCGGGAGCTGCCGCCGCGCACCGGCGCTGGAGGTGGTTATAAATAGCTCGGGGGCGGCTCGTGCTGTCCCCAAGTGTCCCCTCCATCCGTCCCGTCCCCCCTCCCCGGCCTCTGCGGGAGAGGCCGGACCCCCCCCCCCCCCCCCCCATCCTCGCTGCATGGGCGGACGCAGGGACGGATGCGGGGAAATGGGGACGGAGCAGCCACTGCCCCCGGGTGGTGCGGGGAAACTGAGGCACGGGGGGGGGCTGGGGGGGAAAGGGGGAGTGGAATTAGGGGGAGTTGGGCTCTGATGGCAGCGCTGGGTGGGCAGGGGGGTGACCAAGCCCCGCGCCCCCCCCGCAGCATCTCCAGCCCCCCGCACCGCATCCAGCCCCGCCATGGATCCGTTCCCCCCCCCCCCGCCCCTTCCCCGCTCCGTTCCCACCGCCTGCCCGCAGCGCGGAGCTGCCAAAGCGCAGGGCAAACGGGGACAAGCCGGGGAAGGCGGGGGGGAGCGGCAGAGGCTGATTTTTGCCAGCTTTTCCTTCCCTCCATCCAAATCCCCCAGCCGCAGAAAAAAACAGAGAGGGAGGGGAGGGCGAGGAAACCCCCTGGGGGTCGCGGATGCTGCCTCCCCCCCCCTGCTGCGGTGTTAGGGTTTATTTTATATATTTTTTTTAATTTCTTCCTTTCTTCATTCATCTCTTTATTTTAACGTCTCGTCTCAGCCTCGTAACGAAGCCGGGGAATAAATATCAGCGTTCTGGTAAGCGGTGAATCACCGCCCGCTCCCGGCGCTGACAAGCACACGGCGTTTCTGTCCCCGGCCCTGGCCCCCCGCCAGCCCCCCCCCAGCTCCACGCCACCCGGACACGGGGGAAATTTCGGCCACGGCACAAACATGTTTGGCCGCATTCCCCTGGCTCCCGCCCCGGGCTGGTGCCGGGAATCGGCTCAAAAATCGTGTTTTGTGGGAAGGCGCCCGCTAGGTAATAGTATTTTGATGGGAGGCTGCGGGAGACCTGGGGATGCTCCTGCATCCCCCCACCCCCGCCCCGCCCCAAGGACATGCTGGGGATGTCCCCCCTCCCGACCCCGTCGCTGCCTTGTCCCTCACTGCTCCCAGTGGGTTCGTCCTCCCCTGGGGCTGATCTCTGCTCTTTTCCAGCCCCATGTCCCCCAAAAACGTCCCCATCACCCCCCAGCCCCGGGTCCTGCTGCCTCCCCACAGCCTTCCCCCATCCTGCTCCCCCCAGCTTTGGCCAGCCGGTCCCCGGGGGATGCAGGGGACCCCAACCCCGCTGCAGTCCCCCCCACCGGGGTCAGCGCATCCCCAGCTCCTCACCCCGCTGCTGCGGGCTGTGCCGGATCGAGGACCCATAGCGGCGTCACCGGGCACGTCCCCCAGTGCCACCGCGGGTGGGACACGGTGGCGGGGGGGGGACACCCAGACCCCAAACCCCGCCAGGGCCCCGCTGCTGCAATGGGGCCGGCACATCTGGGGGTGCCACCACCTCGGTGTCACTCGTGTCACATCCCAGCCCCGCGCCAGGCGCTGTCCTCGCGCGGTCCCTGCGAGCGAGGGGTGCCACCGCGGCAAGGAGCCGGAGCGCGAGGTCCCCCCGAGCGGCGGATCCCCTCCACAAGTTACAGAAGGTCCTCGGACCTCGTGAGCAGCTGGTGTGAAGCTGTAATTACCTTAATTAGCTCTGGGATTGCATTCCCTCCCTGTGCTAATTTCGTTTCTACAGTAACCAGCCCAAGAGGTGTGCACGCGCTCGGCCCCGCGGCAGAGAGCGAGGCAGAGGCAGCACAGCCAGGAGCCCCGAAACCAACCCAAAACCGGGGACCCCCCCCCCACCCTCCCTCGGCCGCCCCCAAACCCCGGTACCCCACGTGCACAGAGAGCCCCTCCTGTCCCCTCGCAGCGGTTCCAGAGGGACCTGGGTGCTTCCCGGGGTCCCCAGGGGGTGGCATTTGCACCGATCCCCCCCCCTCCCTGGGCGCAGGGCAGGGGCAGGCTGTGGGGTTAGGAGCACGCGGAGCCTGGGCTCTTTCCTCGCTGCGAGCGCTTTGCTGTAACCCAATATCCCCCTGATGTAAGGGCCATTTGGGAGGAAACCATAAAAGCTTCAGGAAATGGGTATTAATTCACAGCCAGGCAATAAAGGGGGGAAGGAGGGCTCCCGGGCAGAGTGGCGGCCCCCAGGGAGTGCGGCTGAGCAGGGCTGGGGAGCGGCCGTGCCCTGTTGCAGCAACCCCCCCCCCCCCCCCCTCCCTCCCCAGCTGGAAATTCACCCCCCTGAGAGGTTTTGGGACTCAAAAAATAAAAAATAAAACGGGGGCTGCGAAATGGGAGAGCACCGGCTGCGGGCAAAGCATCGCCCGCCCCTCCAGCCAGGCATCAATTTGCCATCAAAAAGCGACCGGAGCGAGGCTCGGGGCCGCTTTCTCACCCTGCAAATTCCACGTGGGTCCGGCTGTTGACCTGGAAATGCAATCAATAAATAAATAACCGAGCAATCATAATAATAATAATAATAATAAAAGGCCTCGGAGCTGGGCAGGATCCATCCACCCCGCTGCCTGCCATGCTCCAGGGTCTGCGTGCGGGGTGCCCCCCCCCCCAATCCGCCGCACCCTGGGCTGGCTGCGCCGTGTGCGTGGGGCTATAAATAGTGCAGGAAAGCAGGTTGCCACGCTCCCGTCGCTCCGCCGAGGCTTTGGCAGCCCAAAAAGCCTGCGGTGCTGGGGTTGGGGGGGAGGCTGAGAGGGCGCAAGGCAGGGACCGCGCTCCCCGTCCCCGTTCCAGGCATCCCCGAGCCTGAATCCCGGGGTGGATCCATCCCCGGCGGCGGGCAGCGGCTGCAGGACGGGCGGCGGAGGCGAATTTCGCTGAGTGGCTGCTTTTTAAAAATAACTCTGCCTTTGTCAGCAGGTCAGGGCTGCTCCAGATTGAAGAATCGCAGCCGCCCCAGCCCTCCCCGGGCACGTGCACGGGCGGCAGCCCCAGCTCGGGATGCTCTGGGTGCCGCTGGACCGCTGCATCCTGCGGCTGTCGACATCCCCGCGCCCCCTGCACGGGCACCGCTGTCCCCAGGGGTCCGACGTGCCACCACGGGGGGGACACGGGGTTCCACGTCCCCCCCAGACCTCACCTGGCAGCCGATGCCCCCAGGTGTCTGCAGGGCCAGGGAGGATCGGGGGGGAGGCTGCAGGAGGAATCGGGGCGCGCGGGCACGGAGCCGCTGGCGCTCGCCGGAGCGGCTGAGTCACGCGGTGATTGCGCCTTGGATGTGAGCGCGATCGTGCGGGGATGAAGGATGCTCACGGCTCCCGCACGAGACAACACGGAGCTCGCTTGCTCTTCCTCCCCCCCCACACACACACGCAGCTAAAGGCTGTGTCCCATCCACCGCCGCGGCAGGAAAGGAGCAGATTCTGCCCCATTTCGGCGGGGATGGGGAAAACGCGCCGGCAGCGGGACCGCAGCCGAAGGACGGAGGCAGAGGAGATGAACAGGGCAGGAGGGAGAGAGCGGGGGGAACCGGGGGGCACCCGGGGGAGGGAGAACAACAGAGCACGGCTGGGAAAGAAGGAGAAGCATTGCAGGGAGCAGCGTGATGGCAAAACGTGGATGAAAACACGAGGCTGCGAGGGGAAGAGAGGCGGCCACGAACGCCCGGACTCGGTGCGTGCGGCTCGGTTACGGCGAGCGTGGCGATGCTCAGAGCCGGCATCTTCTCCCTCTCCCCGTGGCCTCAGGTCATCGGAGAGGATTTCCAGGTTCCTGCAGCTGGAGAAGTAGTGCCCGATGTGGGGAAAAAGGCAACGAGCTCGGTGCGGGCGGCCAGAAGAGGTTTTGGGGGGCAGGGAAGAGGCTCCCTCAGTTTGTCCTCGCGGCTGAGGAGCAGGGATGCTGTGCTGCGCGGGGCTGTGTTGGACCAAGGGAAATGGGGACAGCTTGAATGGAGACATCCCACAGTCCCGTCTTCCAGCAAGGACGGGGACACGGGGACAAGCCAGCCCCCTGCCACTGCCCCGGCCACCCAAGGGCTCCCTGTCCCCAGCCAGGTCTCCCTTTCTGGCCTTGCACCACCACCCCCTGTCCGTGCAGGTATAGAAACCACCGAGGCGTTACAGGCTCCCTGTAGGGGCATGGCGGGTGGGGAGGCAGGGGCTCGGCCAATCCCCCAGCAGCAGGACATGGGAGGGAGGGCGTCAAAGAGAGGAGGCACCAAAGGAGGCTCCGAGCCTGCCGGGCACTGCTCTCGGGGCTTTCCTGGCCACAGCAAGGGCCCCGCGTGCCCCGACGGTGGCCTGGTGGCAGCTCAGCATCCTCGCACAACTGCCGGGGCCACGAGCTCTCCCCCCCCCAGCTCCCACCCGGAGCGAACGCCACCAGCGAGGCCGAACCCCGCAGAGAAATCCCCGACCTCGTTGGGGTCTGATTTATGCCCCGGCGACGCCGCCGCGCTCGGCGAAGCCGCTGCTGATTGATGCCGGCGCGACAGCATCCCACCCACCCCGCACCATCTGCATCCTCCTCCGGCAGCCGGGGACGGCCCCGCGCCACCCGCGGCCCCATCTGCCCGTGGTGGCATCGCCCCACGGAGCCGTCCCCACCCGGGGCCCCCCTCCGAGGCTGCGCATCCTCCCCGCGTGCTCCCTGCTGCAGTGCCCTTTCCCCTTCCAATCGGTCCATCGGGGTTTGGGGTAGACACCGGGGGACGAGACCGTGGGGAGGTTTTGGGGTCCCGGCCCTTCTCCTCGCCCCGCTGGCGTTTCGGAGGTGAGAAGGGAAATTGTGGCCTCGTTTTTGGGGGTTTTTTTTGAGCAATTTTTGGAGAGCGCTGCTAGCAGAGGCCCCGGCTGCGCGCCGGCGCTCTGGGGGCTGGCGGGGAGAGCGGGGAGGGGGATATAAAAGGTTTCATGCGGTGAGACGGGCACTCAGGGAAGAGGCTGAAAGGGGGCGGTGAGTGCTTTGTATTTCATGCTTGAAGGCACCGAGGCTTTTACCAGCCTTCCCGCGATGATTTAAGGCCGGCTCTGCGCTTCGGGAAGGGAGAGGAGCTGTGGCCGGTGGCTGCACGGGACCCCCCGGGTTTGCCCGGGTTAAACCCGGTCTGGGCTTGGATCAGCCCTGCACGGCCGGCACCGACCTCGTGTGCTCCATGGGGACATCTCTGGGGCATGAGCCCGGGTTGGACGCCTTCCCTGAGACCTGGGAAGTCCCGGTCCCCACTGTCCCCATGTCCCCATCCCGCTCAGCGTCTCACCCAGCGTGGGATGGACCCGGGTGGCGAAATCCCTGGGTCCTGCCGAGAGCCCCCTAAAGCAAATCGTCCCCAGGGGCTGTGCAAAGGGACGTGGGGGGCTCCAAGAGGTGAGGACGTCCCCTTTGGGCGCCCTCACCCTAAGCGGAGCCACCTCAGCCCCAGCTGGGGGTCTCCATCCCTGCTCCATCCCTAATCCCCAGCGGGGCAGAGGGTCCCGCTGCGGTGAGACGCGGGGCCGGGCCCTGTAAGGGGGACGAGAGCAGGGCAAACCCCACCGAAAGCCCACAGAGATGCCGCAGGTTTCCCTGCAGCTCCTGGAGGAAGGTGGGGAGGTGAGGAGGTGAGCCACGGGCGGGCAGGAGCTGAGATCTGCGGGGAAAAAATGGGGAGCCCTGAATCCAGGCTGGGGGCGAGGGGACGGGGCCGTGGGCAGGGATGGAGCTGGGAGCCTCGACCTGAGCGTGCGGGGACAGCACCGAGGCAGCACCTGGGGGGCACCAGGACGGGGAACGGCTCAAGGATCGCCCGGTGCTGTGCCCCCCGGGGCGGGGACACGGGAGGGCAGGGCCGATAACCCCGTCCCGAGCAGAAGGAGCCACAGATAAAATGCAGCGTGCGCAGCTCCTCGCCTGCGCTGGGCTGATACCGGCCCCCGAGGGCGACCTCTCCCTGGGGCTCGGTCCCACTACCTCTATTTTTCACCCCAAAATTTGCCCCTCGGCCAAGCAGGTTGCATGGCTCTGATTGACCACGGTGCCACCCCCGGTGCGCTTCCCCCCCCCCCCTCCCCCGCTTTCTTTGTAGGTTTGCTCAGAATCCCCTGAGTCTCAGACCCCACGCTCCGGGGGGGAGGGGGGGGGGAACACCCCCTTCTTTTATGGGGTGGGGACATGGGGCTGGGCCCCGAAAGGAGCCCAAATCCTCCTGGAAAGCCCAGCGAGAGCCTCCGGCGTCGCAGGTCGAGGAGCGAGCACGGGGCTGGGGTGGAAGCAGCTGCTTGGGGAGATTATTAATGAGCAGCGAATGCTGGGCAAGGCGAGGATCAATCGAAACAAAGGAGTTCAATGGGAAAAAGAAAGGGCGGCGGAGTAATGGGAGTCCATTTCTCCAGCCGACTGTCGGAAGCGCATCCTGTTAAACATCCATCAATTATCCCAGCTTGCGAATGCATTAAGGTAATGAGGAATTATCCATCCAATACACTTAAAGGCAGTGCCCCCCCCCCCCCCCCTCCGCCGGCCGCCCTGCCATGAGCCACTTCAGGCAGGGAAAATGGCCCGGAGCTGGCTGGGAGCGCAGGGGAGGCAGCGAGGACCCTCCCAGGCTCGGCTGCCTCCTTCGGGACCCGTGCCTGCGGTGACACCGAGCACGGGTGGCCCCGTACCCGCTCCGTGCCTCGGTTTCCCCAGATCTGGCGCTGCCGGGTGCCACCAAGCTGCTGTCCCCGTGTCCGTGCCGTGTCCCCCTCCACCTCTCTTCCCAGGAAAGGAAGCAGCGGCGAGCGCGGCGCGCGGCTGGGTGGCCAAGTTCCCCAAACCCCGTCCCCTCCTGCGGCACCCGCGGCCCGGGTGCGGCACCCAGGGTGGCCCCCGCGGTCACCCAAAGGGTGGCCCAGGGGTGGGGAAGGCCCCGCGGCTCTGCTGCAGAGGGGCTGTGGCTTGGAGCCAAGGGAGATGTTGGGCTGGATGCGCCCGGGAAGGGAAATAAAAGCATCGGGATCAGCTTGAGTCCGGGGGTTGTCGTCCGTGGAGGAGGCGTCCCCTCAGCGGGGGGCTTTGGGGTGCTCCGGGACCTCCCCGGCTGATGCGCGGCTCTCTCCGAGGTCTCCTCCAGCAGTGCCATGAGGGGACATATCCTGCTCCCTGGGGACGGGACGGCTTTATCAGGGCGTTCCCCTGGCAGCAGGATTTGGGGAGCCAGGGCTGCTCCCGGGTGCTTTGCTGGGGATTCTCTGATGTCTGGCGCTGTGGTTGAGGGCAGGCTCCTGCCTTTCCCTCCGTCTGGGGGAGGATGGAAGAGCGAGGGAGCTGGGGCTCCTCCTGCCCGGGCTCCTGCAGATTTTCTCCCCGGTGCCTGCGAGCGCTGCCACGCGCTCGGTTTGTGGCCGGATTTGGCCAGCAGCTCCAAAAGGAGGTGAGCGGATGAGCAGCACGATCCCAGCCTGCACTTCCCTAGGGAACGGGGGAAAATCCAGCTCCTGGGCTCATCTTCCCTGAGGCCCGGATCTCTGTTCCCCAAACCTTTCTGCTTTTGGTGTCCTGGAGCGTGTGAGAGCTCCTGGGGCCGGCCGTGGGTGGCTATGAGAAGTCACTGCCGTTAGGTGTCACAAGAGCATCGGGGCTTTGCTCTTCCTGGGAAGAGGGGCGGTGGCGTGGGACAGGAGGGACGGGATGAGGAGGTGGCACCTCGGAGCTGGAGACCCCCGAGGGTCCCCAAGGTCCCTACCTGCCCACCTCCACCAGCCCCAAAGCCGGGCTGTCCCCGTCACCTCCTTGCTGCCCTGGCGCTGGGGATGGGCAGGAGGTGGCAACAGGTCCCCGCACGCTTGTCCCTGCAATGAGCCAGCACCTTTTATTGCACGAAAGCTGAAGCAGCGGGCTGCTCCCGAGGGGACAGCTCCAAAAAACGGGCTCCTGGACGCTCCCCATGGAAGGATGTTCCCAGGTTCGTCCCTTCCTGGGGTTCCTGCCCTGTGCCCTCCCCGCAAAGCGCCCGGGGCAGCTGCGGCGCTCCGATAATCTTCCAGGAATTGGCAATTGTTCACCCAAACGCCGTTTTCCATCTTTAATTGCACCGTGAGCTGAAACAAAGCACGGTCCGGGGCTCGGCGCCTCGATAAGGCACCGCTGGGAAAAACCTTTCTCTCCAATGCCGGGCGCGAGGCTGCAGCGAGCTGATAAAGCCCGACACGGTGGCGTTCCCAGGGAGGGAGCAGGAGGAGCCTCGGGGAGCATCCCTGCCCCTTTCCATCCCTCCAGCCAGATGCGGAGAGCCGGAGAACGGCCCCGGCTGGCCTCCCAGCCTCGAGTCACCTCTCCCTGCTCGGAGAGGCTGAGGTCACGTCTGGCCTCCCCGGCTGGGGACCGCGGCCAGGCGCTGCGGTGACGGCCACCTCTGCGGCACCAGCGTGCCCCTGCCCTGCTCCCTGCACCCTGCGTTTTCCCTGGGTGTAATGGAGGGGGGGGACGACACGGGGCACACCCAGTTCTGTCCTCCCTAAAACCCCGGAGCTGTGGTCCCCGGAGCGTGCCGTGCCAACGGCCGGGAGCGTGCCGGCGGCGCGGGGATGCCTTCCCGGTGACTCACGGCATTCCTCGCAGGTCAGCGGCACGGGGGGACACCCCGACGGCCCCCGCCGTCCCTGCCCTGCCACTGAACTCCCCTCCCCAAGCAAGAACTTCCCCCTGAGCCGGGTGCCAAGGACGGGGGGACGCAGCTGGGACCCCCCCCCACACACACACGGGTGGCCCTGGGCAGGGAGGATGATGGGGACGGCTGACGAAGAGCGTGGGTAGTTAGCGAGAAGCGCGCTGCCAGCAAACCGGGCTCTCCGCAACCTGCGAGTTTCCTCTTCGGCTGTTTCTGAAGAAACCCAAAGAGGAACGGCCCCAAAACAACCCACCCCCCCCGCCCCCCGTGTGCCCCCAGCCCTGCCCTGCTCCGTGCCTCGCTTTCCCCGGGCACAAGGCCGGGGGCAGCGGTGCCAACCCGGCGCTGCTGGGCGGGAGGGTACCCACGCTTTCTTTTTTTGGGCACATCGCATCCGGCTGGGTTGCCCCCGCCCTAAACATTTCCCTTTATCTTTCCAATCTGAATCCACTCCCAGAGACCTTTTTTTGCCCTTTCAAAGACTCGGAGAAATCTTTTTCTTTTTTTTTCTTTTTTTCCCCTAAACGAGCCCAATCCCCTTCCCGCCAGCCCCACGGGGCTGTTTCTCCTGCTGGCCTTTGCGCACCCCTGCGTCTCGCTGCATCCCTCTCCCACCACCCGCGGCAGCCCCGTCCCATCCCCATCCATGTCACGAGTGGGTCCGTTCTCCCCCAGCGGGTCCGTTCTCCCCGCTGCCCCATGGCCGGGACCCCAGCGGGGCAGGATGAGCGCGGGGCAGCGGGGCCACGGCCCCGGCGGCTGCCCCCGGGCTCAGCACGCAGGAATGCTGTGAGTTTGCAAAGTGGTTTCAGCGAGACGTTATCTAATGAGGGAGGAGGAGGAGGGCGGATTACGCCAAACCCACAGCACCGGCTTTCAATTAAACCGGGTGAATTTACGGCTTCTCCTTCTGACACAGCAAACACGGGCTCCCAGCAGCTGCTGGGCTCTCCCCAAGGTCCCGACCCGCCGGTCCCCTCCTTGTCCCAGCAGGGAAACGGAGCAGCGGGACACGGGCGCTCGCCCCGTGAAGCCGGAACCCCGCTGGGCTCCGCATTTACTCACCAGCACCGTGCCAAGCCCGGGGACCCGTGGGCGATGCCGCGGTGGGTGCTGCGCCCCCGAGCCGGCCCCACCTCGGGGACCCGAGCTGCAGGGATGGGAGAGGCGGAGGGGACGAGGAGGTGGAGCCCTGGAAGGAGAGACCCCGCAGCGGCATCCGATGGATGGGGGAGATGCAGACGGCTTCGAGTAACGCCTCAGGACCCCCGGGATGCCGTGGTCTGGCGGATGAGGAGTGCTTGGTGGGGGCTCAGCCTGCCCAGGCGCTCCGTCTGCCCGGTGCCCTCCCCTCCACGTCCCTGCACCGGTCCCGCACCGCCCGCTGCCTCGGTTTCCCCCACGGAGCAGGGACGGGGGTGCCAGGGGCGGCAGGAGGAGCCGGGCGAGCCGGGTGAGCCCAGCCAGGATCTCGCAACCGGGGCTGGGAGCATCCCGCCGGCGCTGCGGGCCAGGGCTGGGCGCGAGGCGCAGCCGCGCGTGTGCCAGGGCACGCCTGGCGCCTGCCGCTGCTGACCCACGATGGGGAAAAATGCCCCAAAATAGTCCGGGGGGGGGGGTCAGGACCTCTCATCCTGCCACCCCCTGCATCCCAGCGCCCACGCGACCCCAAAAGCACCCCGAGTCCTTTTGGCCACGGCATGAGCATCGCCCCGACCGCCAGCTCTGGGAGATGCGGCACCTGGGGGGGGGGCCGTGGTGCCACGCAGCCCCCCCCAGCCCCACGGTGCCACCCTGGATGCAGGCACCCGGCCAGGCCGGTGACGGAGGAGCCCGGCCGGGCTGCTGCGGTGACGTCCCGGCCCCGTTGCTGACGTCCGATGGAGGGAAAAGCTGTCCCTAGAGCAAATAAGTGGCCAGGCTGTGCAAACCCGGCTCGGCGGGTGTCTCCGGGCAGGTATCTGGGCCCCATCTGGTTGCTGTTTACCTGCCTGCTGGAATCCACCCTGCAAACTTCCTCCTCGCTCGGCCCCGATAAGGAGGGGGAGCCGCGTTCGGCCCCGCTCCGGCCTCACAGGGAGGACGCCGGAGCCGCGGCCTCGCCTCCAGCCCCCACCCGTTGCATCGGGGGTGTCAATGCCCTCGGGGGTCCCTTTGGTGCCGGCGCTGCGGGCACCAGAGAGGGTTGAGGAGGATGTGAGCCGCTCAGCACCCAGCACGAGCCCAGGACCAAACCCTGTTGTCACCAGCTTGGCTCCGAGCGGCCCCAGGAGCTGCCAAACAGCATCCAGGGAGCAGCCAGGGCTCGTGGTCCTGGCCTGGGGACACTGCCCCTGCTCTCTGCCACCAGCGCTGGCAGCAGCAGCAGGGGCTGCTCAGCCCCGGCCCCAACCAGGAGCCACCCGGCGACGGCACGGGGCCACCACGAAGCCCTCGAGCCGCTCCTGTGCCATCCCGTGCCTTGCAGAGATCCCGCAGCCACCCACGGGGCAGGGGGAGACCGGGAGAGGGCCGAGGAGACGGAAGGGGGAAATCGAGGCAGGGAACGGGTGCGCGGAGGGCGCAGAGCGGGAGCAGCCCCCGGGCCCCGTGTTGTGAAAGCAGCCGGTTATCAGCGCGCGAGCGTCACGCTCGGAGCGAGCGGCTTCCAAGAAAGGAAGGAAGTGTGGGGTCACCCGGCCCCGCTGCCGCCCTTTTCCAGCAAACAGCCCGCGCCTGCTGATAACAGGGCCGCGCCGGTGCCGCGCAGGAATTCGGGGCCGCCGGCCGCACACGCCGCCCCAAAAATGCGAGATTTTCCCCCGTTTCCTCTGCTCCGAAGAGCGGCCGCGGTGCCGGGGAGGAGGCGGCACCACGCAGCAGAGGGGTGATGCCCCAGTGCCAGCCCTGTGTCCTCTTACTGGTGGAAACTGGGAGTCGCTGGGCTGGGTGTGCTCCTGTTGTGCACCGGGGGAGCCGACCCGTCGCCGCCGCGGTGCCCCGGGAGCGAGCAGGGTCCCGCTCCGCCCCGATACCAAGAATAATTGCGTGATTATGCGATTGGGAAGCAAAGCGCAGCTTAATGGCTGATCTCGTTAGGCCGCGTTTTGCCATCTGCTTTGTGCATGCAGGAGAATCCCTCGCCATGTGGCCGGCCAAGGGAAATCCCTGGGTGCTGAGGGAGTCCCCGCGGGCACGGGGAGCCGGGCGACGCACGACCCGGGTGCGTTTGGACACGCCGATGCCACCCCAGGCGCCAGCTGTCACCCACAGCCCCGATTCCTGGAAGCCAGGCGGGATCCGGCTCCGCGCGGGGCAGGGCTGTGCTGGGGACTCCTCCTTTGGCCAACAAGGGACGGCGAGAGGAGAGGCGCGGGTGGCCCCGGGGGCTGCGTACGGCCCGGGTCCTGTGCCAGGGCTGCTCCCGACCCCTGCTCCCAACCCGCAGGCTGCCTCGCGGACACGGGGCTGGATTTCCAGCGGGATTTCTCCGAGCAGAGCCCTGCTCCAGCTCTGCCCCCCCCCCAACCCCTGGCACCCAGAGCCCCAGATCTGTGCAAAGGGACGGAGCCCAAAGCTAAATATCTGCCCGGCACCTCAATAACTGCCTCCCGCATCCTTCCCATGGCCGCTCCGACCTCCCCACGTGGCGACGCAGCCTCCCCAGCCTCCGGCCTCGCAGCGGCCGCAGACAAAACCCTCTCCCTCCCTCCCTCCCTCCCTCCCTCCCTCCCTCTCTCCCGCGCTCTCCCGGCCGCGTGTCCGCCAAAACCCCGGGAAAAAGATGAAAGGGATTTCCCCGCTGACCTCCTCACCCCGCGCTGTTTGCACCTCCGCTCCCGCGGGCAGACGAGGCATTTTTCCCATGCTCGGAGGGTCAGCGCCCTCCCTGCCCTCCCGGCCGGAGCAATGCCAGGAATGTACCTGGGGATAGGCCGGGCAGGGCGGCAGGGGGAGCGGGGAGCCGGGTAAAATCACCCTTATCCTCTTAAAAAGGTGCTGTCCCCACGCAGAGGCTCTGCGGAAGGGAGTAGACCCGCTGGGACAGGCTGGGGGTGCAAGGGCTGCAGCTGGGTTTTTGTGTCCTTTCCCCCCAGGTGATGCCACCGGGACGGATCCCGAAGTGTCTGGGCATGGTGCTGGGTCCCACCTGCGTGGGACAGCGCCTTGTGACGTGTCCCTGCCACCCCAGGGCAGGCAGCCGGGGCTGATCCCGCAGCATCCCCGTGCCCAGCCTGGGGCTGAATTCCCACCCCGCCACCGTCCCTGCGCGGCCGTCGTGTCCGAGGCTAAGAGGGGCTGACAACAGGACTGCATTTCCTTCCCTTCTTCTCCACCTTGACCTTGCGTCACCCGAAAGAAGAATAAAAGGGAAACAAAACCCAAGGGAATGGGGACAGGACCCGGGGCATCACCCCCGAGCTTGTGGGATGACACCGGCGGGTCCCGGCACAGCACAAACCCTGTGCCCAAAGCCTCGGGTGCTGCTTCCTGGCTCCTGCCCCTCTCCCGGCCCCGTCCCAGGGCACCCAGTGGGTGGCAGGAGGATTTGCCCCTCCGGAGGGGCCGCGGGAGGTGCCCGGCCCCAGGACCCCCGCAGCACGTGGCTTCGTGCCCCGACGAGCCCCTCGCTCCCCTCCGCTCCGCTCGGCGAGAGGGTTTTGCTTGTAAACAGCAGTCCCCGGGTAACACTTTTAATCCGTCGCCTCTTGGCTATTATTCAGCCCCGGCTAACCTTAAAGCCTCCCCCTTTCTCTGCGAGGCACCCCCAGAGCGGAGGAAATTCCTCAGGCCTGACGTGATGTGAAACACGAGCGGCTCGGCCCCAGCCGCCCCCTTCCCTGCCCCAAATCTCGCCGGGGCCATTTCCCAACCCAGGTTTCCCTGTAGCATCTCCCCCCCACCCCTCCCCCCCCCCCCCCCTCCTTCCCCAGCCACCCTTTTTCTGCTTTAGACATTGTAACCCGAGAGGCTGGAAATGCAGCGCCTTTCATCTTCCATTTCCCACATCCTGAGAGTCTGGGGAGAAGGAGCCCACCCAGATGAAGGAATCCCAAAAATGTGCCTCTCTCCACCTCCCCGTCCCCTCCGCCGCCCCCCGCGCGGCTCCATTCACAAAGCAGCTCAGCCACGCTGCCGGCTCCACGCGCACCTCTCCCCAAAAGCCCGCGCTAAAAGCGAGCAGCCACAAGGAGAAAAACTCAAAAAAAAAAAAAGGGATGAAAAAGACCAAATTCTGGCCTCCTTTCCTCCTCCCACCCCCTGCTCCCAGCCAGGGCCAAGGCGCCCGGCTGCTGGGGAGCGGCACCCGAAGGTGCCGGCTGAGCCGGGTGACGCCAGCCCCCGGGATGGGACGTGCGTGGCCCAAGCTGTCACCGGCGTTTTGGGGTCCCAGAAGGTGTGGGGGACCCCAGGACGCAGAGGTGGGGAGGGATGCGGCCCCCAGCCAGCGCTGGAGCCCCAAAGACCCCGATTTTTTGGGGGGGCATCTGCGGTCCTGCGAGCCCCGGGCTCGGCCGCATCCCGCAGGGCAGTGCCTGTCCCCAGCACCGCGGTGGCACCGGGGGTCGTGTACCCGTCTCATGGCACCCCCAGCATCACCGGTGAGCCACCCGGGCACGTTTGGGGTGACCTGAAGAAGGTGACAGCAGGCTGGGGACGCCCCAAACACGGCGGGGCTGTCCCAAAAGGCCTGGCCGAGGGCAGCTCCCGCGCCCCTTTTGGGGAGGAATCGCTCGCTGCGGGGCGGCGGCGCCTTTTCTGGCCCCGTGCGCGGCGGTTTCGGGCTTTCCCAATGCCCGGCGAGGCGGCGACGCCGCTCGCAGCGCGGGCTCGCCCCACGCCCTGGGCCAGCCGGTTCTGCGGGCAACTGAGCCCCAGCGGCCGCGAGCCACGGGCAGGCGCAGCCAAGGTCACGCCGTGACTCAAAGCTCATGCGAGGAAAACCGCAGGAAGGCTTTCTGTGTCACGGCGGTAATCGTCCTCCCCTCCCTCCCGCAGGGATGCCCCGGCCGGCCCCTCCGCAGGGGGATGCTCGCGGGGCTGATACGGGGTTGTGCTGCCTCCCGCCTGCCTCTGCCCCCGGCTGTTTTGCCCAGGCCTCCTCCGAAGGGTGCCGATCTGCTGCCCCCACGCCCCAGCGAGAGCGGGGAATTGCCCCTGGGTACTGCCCTGGCCCTCCCCATCGTCACCCATTTGCTAATTGTGCCAGCAGGGAAGGGCGGGAGGAGGCGAGAGAGGAGGAAATACAAAAAAAGTAAACTGAGAAAGCGAGGCTGCAGCTCGGCGGGCCCAGCACAGCAATCAAGCGATAAAGCAGTAATTAAGCCTGATTATCATGCAAGGCAGCCCTGGTTAGACTGGAATGCCGCTGAAGAGCCCGAAAGCTGCCGGGATTGTTTGCAGGCTGAGAACTGATCTGCTGATGTCTGCCGGGAGCTGCCCTCCCGCAGACCTGCCCCCAGCCCCGCGTGCACCCCGGGGTCCTGGCTTGTCCCCGGCGTGGGTCCCTCGGGCTTTTTGTCCTTGCAGCCCCACGTAACCTCCTCCCAGAGCTGCAGCCAGGGCTCGCGCCGAGCCTCGGGTTTGACCCAGGGGTGGGAAGAGCCAGCACGGGCTGGGGATGCGGCTGCCCGGCCCTCGGGGCCAGCCGCATAGGGCCAGCCGTGCGCCCAGGCACGCTGCGAGGTGCGGGGCTTTCAGTAAGGGGATGAGGGTTGGGGGGAAAGGGGTTTCCCCCGGAGGAAGGCAAAGCAGGATGGGGTTGGCTTCGTGTTAACCTGAATGCCTGACACGTCCCAGCTCCGTCGCCTGGGGCTGGCGGGAGGGAGGAGTGAGCTCCTGGGCCGGGATTTTGGGGGAACAACTGGCTCCCAGCCCTGGTTGGGGTCCTCTGGGAAGCGGAGATGTGGCTGGGGGGGGGGGGGGAGTTGTTCTGGAGGAGATGGAAACGGTTGGGAAATGGGGCAGCATGGGGAAATGCCTCCCCATCGGCCCCAAGACGGGCTGCCAGCCCTCCGTGCCCGCAGGAAGGGCTCAGCGCCCAGGAAATCGGCGCTTGGGCAAGGCTCACGCAGGGCGATGATCTGGCCCCAAACCATCTGGGTTGCGAGACACGCTGCTCCCCTTGACGCTAACGAGCCGTTCGGGCAGGGCGAGGAAGAGGCTGAGCCTCCCCCCCCCCCCGGCGGCTCCGGAGGAGGTCAGGGGAAGGCAGCCCCCAGGAAAGCCCGGCTGCTGGCGGGGTGTTTGTAAATACAGAGCCTGTTTCCAGGGCAGCCCGTGTGGCACCTTTCATCATCGGGGCAAGGAATCTGGTAATGAGGTTGGGGCAGATGCTGAGTCACTCGGTCCCATGGCTGAGCGCTGACTCGCAGAACCTGTCGGCCCCCAACCTGCCCGGGCTTTCGGGTGGGAAGAAGGCAGGAGAAACGCGCCACCCGCCCTCCGCTCCACCCCGAGCTTGCATCACCCCCCAAAAAACAACAACAACAACCCAAAATAAATAAATAAATAAAAACAACACAAGGGAGAGAGGCCGTGAGGGATTTCTCCGCACTTTCCCGAAGCAGGAATGTCACCTACGGGGCAGAAACCAGGCTCGGGGGGGGTCCCACCCGTGCAGGAGGATGCGCTGCGCCCAGCGAGCCTCAGGGAGGCAGCGAGCATCGCCCGCGCACAGCTCTCGGGTTGGGTTGGGTGGCGTCCCGGTGTTTTTATTTTAAAAGAAATACTAAAAGAGCCCGGCGCTCCCCAGCGTTTCCAGTAAAACCCATTCAATTTCGGCAATTCATCCCACAAGTATGTGTGGGATGCTGGGAACTCCTCGGTCCCGCTCGGGCGCAGGAGCCCAGATGGGCTCCGGCTGGAGCAGCGCAGCTCCCAGCGGCCGGAGCTCTTTGCTCTACATGCTCACAGAGTGAGTAATCAGAAACCTCCATCCAGTAAATTATTTATCTTATCTCTGGAACTCGGCGGAGCATTTCAGCCAGTGACTTCTGCGGAAAAGAAAAGGAAGAAAAAAAAAAAAATAAAGGCTGTTAGTCAAGAGCCCCCAGCTGGAACCTCCACTTTTACTAGAAAAGGGAAAAGTTCAGGCTCTGGTTCGCCCGCGGTTCGTAGGAAGCGATGAAGTCAAGGCTGGGATGGTGCGGGGCGGCCGGGAGAGGCTGCGAGAGCCAGAAAATTGCAAAATTTAATGCAAATAATAATAATAATAACAGGCTGGAGCCGCTTTGGGGTTTTTCGCTGGAACTGGGGAAGAGCTGCGATGCCGCCGGATGGATGGGAAGCGAGCTGGTGGGCTGCCAGCATCCCAAATCCGCCCCGTTGGGGTTATTCCCATTGCACAGATGGGAAGGGTGAGGCCGGGCGGCCAGACTGGTGCCTCTGACCCCGTGCGTCCCTCGGCCGGTCCCGGCAGGGGTTGGTGGCACCTGGGCACGCGTTGGGTTCCCAGTTGGTGCTGGATGGCGGGGGGCGCGCCTGTCAGCCCCGCCGTGGCTGGGTGTCCCCCTCAGGACGTCATGTCCCCCCTCAGGACGCCGTGTCACACCTGAGGATGCCTTCTGTCCCCCCCGATGCCATGTCACCCCTGAGGACACCCCGTCGCCCCTCAGGATGCCATGTCAACCTTGACGATGCCCTGTCAGCCCTGAAGATGCCACATCCCCCCTGGTGACACCACGTCAGGGAAGAGCTCACGGCTCTCTGCAACTGCCTGAAAGCTGTGGGGAGCTGGGGGTCGGCCTCTTCTCACAGGTAACCAGGGATAGGACCAGAGGGAACGGCCTCGAGCTGTGCCGGGGGAGGTTCAGGTGGGCAATGAGGAGACATTTCTGGGTCAGGCCTTGGGACGGGTTGCCCAGGGGGGTGGTGGGGTCACCGTCCCTGGGGGTGTTGGAGGAGAGGTTGGACGTGGTGCTTGGGGACACGGCTCAGTGGTGACAGTGGTGGCAGGGGGTGGATGGAGCGGGTGATCCTGGTGGTCGTCTCCAACCCTGACGATCGTGTGGTTCTGTGTCCCCCCTGAGGACACCATGACCCCGCTGAGGACACCATGACCCC
>NC_048918.1:1796137-1797132 GCF_011077185.1 Oxyura jamaicensis | reverse complement strand
TGTCCCCCCTGAGGACACCATGACCCCGCTGAGGACACCATGACCCCCCTCAGGACACCCTGTCCCCCCTGAGGACACCATGACCCCCTGAGGACACCACATCCCCCCTGACGATGCCCCGTCCCCCCTGAGCACCCCTCAGCCCCCCACACCAGCCCAGCCGCCCCCCATCCCCTCACAGCGCCCCGCCGCCACGGGGCCGCCCGGCCCCAACCCGCAGGGTCCCCTCCCCCTCCCCATAACCCCCCCCCCTCCCTCCCTCCTCCTTTGGCGCCTTTTCCTTCCCGCCACGTCGTTGCCCGCCGCGCTCTCCCCTCCGCCCGGGGCCGCGCCCTATTGGCTGCGGGGCCGCGGGGTGGGCGTGGCCTCGGCTCTCGGCGCGCCCCGGCCAGGCTCCGCCCCCTCCCGCGGCTCTCCCGGGACCGCCCCCGCCTCCCGCTACTCCCGCGGCCGGCGCGGGGCCGCCGCCGCCACACCGGAGCCCGGCACCGCGCCGAGCAGCCGCCACCCCCCCCCCCCCTCCCCCCGCCCCCCCCCCTCCCCTACACACCCCGCCACCGCCCTCCCGGGGCTTCCCCGGCTACCGGCAGCAGCCGCAGCAGCTCCGCTGCCCGGTTACCGGAGCCGCACCGCTGGCTCCCGGTCAGCTTCGGGCCCTGGAGCCGGGGGACGGGAGCGGGATGTTGCTTTCTAAAATTAATTCGTTGGCCCATCTCCGCTCCGGGCCCGGCGGGGAGTTGCACGCCGGTAAGGTGCCGCCAGGTGAGCCCCGGTTGGGTTCGGTTGGGTTCGGTTCGGGGAGCCGGTCTGGGGGAGCGGCTCGGTGATGCCCCGGTGCCTCGCCCGCAGGGAAGGAGAAGGAGCCGCTGGAGAAGCTCTACCAGGTGGGCCCGCTGCTGGGCAGCGGCGGCTTCGGCTCGGTCTACTCCGGTATCCGCCTCTCCGACAGCGCCCCGGTAAGCGGCGGGGGGAGCGGCGGGATTGGGGGGGGGGGG
>NC_048918.1:1785592-1786137 GCF_011077185.1 Oxyura jamaicensis | reverse complement strand
CCCCCCCCCCCCCCCCCCCCTCGGCCATGGCCGCCGAGAGCGGGCGGCACTTCTGGAAGCGCAGCGCCAAGCTGCCCGGCAGGTGGGCGCCGGGCACGGGCCCGCGGGGGGGGGGGCTGGAGGGTTTGGGGGGCCTGGGGGGGGTCTTTGGGGGGGGGGGTTCGGGGGCCTGGGGGGGCTGGGGGGGGTTGTTGGGGGGCTTTGGGGGGTGTTGGGGGGAGTTTTTTGGGGGTGGGAGGTTTTGGGTAGGAGGGGAAAGGCGTTGGGGGGGGGGGGGGACGTGGTGATGTGGGGCAGGGAGGGCTGAGGGGGGGCTGCCCCTGTGCTGGGGGGGGGGCAGGGTTTGGTGTGAGGAGTGGTTGGGCCTTCACCCCCCCCCTCCCCGTCCCCCCCAAGACCCTGCACGGAGACACCGAGGGCACCCCGGCTCCCTGCTGCCCCCCCCTCTCCTTTTCCTGGACTCCCCCTGTTCCCCCCCCACCCTCTGGAACCCCCTTTCCCCCCCTCAGCCCCCAAGCAGCCGCCCCCTTCCCCCCCCCCCCCCC
>NC_048918.1:1741827-1785492 GCF_011077185.1 Oxyura jamaicensis | reverse complement strand
GCTGCCTCTGGCCCTCCTGGGGCCGCCTTGGTGCTCGTTTGCCTCATCTGAACCCTGCCCTTCCCCTCCCGGTGTGAAACCAGCTGGCGTTCGATCCCGCAGGGGTCCGTTCAAGCTTTCTCCCCCACGGGCTTTCACTCCCCTCGCTGTCGCTGGGACAGCCCGGCCGGAGCACGGCGCGTTCCCCCCCCCCAACTCCTCTCCCAGCCCCTGGGTCCCTTCCCGTCCCCCCCGTCCCCTCGGCTCTCTTCCCCCCGAGCCTTGGAGCTGCTTCGCCTCGGGAACGCCGCGACCGGGTTGAACCGGTCTGGGAGGCAGCCGGCCCTGCCTAGACAACGCGCTGCAGCCACGAGGCCTTGGCACAGCTCTCCCCTGCCTCCAGACGGGTTCCTAAATCCCCCGCTGTCCTCCGGGGCGGAGGAGGCGCGTTACCAGCCCGAAACACGTGCCCGTCCTTTCCAGGAACACGGGCAGGGCTCGGGCCTCGACCCCGAAGGGTACGGAAAGCGGAGGTGGGACGACACCGGGCGTGGAGCTGCCTCTTGTGTTTCCGCTGTGAACTTTTGCAAGGTCTTCCCCTGCAGATTCTGGGCTCTCTCCTTCCCTTGCTCCCCCCCCCGACGAGCTGGCGGAGGAAAGCTTCGGGACCTTGTGGAGGCCGCGCTGGGTTCATTTTCCGCGACGCTTTGTGAACTGGGAGGCTTGGGGTGACGAGCTTTGACTTGGTGCTGTTTCCCTGTCGATTCAGGGTTTGTGGCAGAGGTGGGAAACGTGGTTTCGCGTCTCCCGTGCTGCCCTGTGGCTTCTGCATCGGGATTTCTCCCCCCTGACGTTTTTCGGGCTGCGTTGGCAGGTTGGTCCCGCGCGTCCCTGTGCGGCTGTTTGTTTCCTGCTCCTCAGAGAGGCGAGCAGGAAGGCTGCGTTATTTATCGGTGGGGGGGGGGGGGGGGGATCAGGATCTGCTCTAAGTTCTGGGGGCTCCGAGGTTCTGGGGGCTTCCTGCTGCGGCGTCAGGAACCCCGGCCCTGCTGCGATCCCCGTGGCACCGCCGCGCAGTTCGGTCACCGGGCGCTGAGCGTAGAGGGGATGGGAAACGCCTCGTCCTGCGCAGCCCAGGATGCAGCAGGACAGGGGACGCGTCCCGGCAGCGTGGGAGCACGGCGTGGGTCTACTCCCCCTCCCCGGGGGCTCTTGCCGCAGCGTGGTGCCTGCCCCGAGCCTTCCACCCGTGCACGGGTCAGGCGGGGACGGCGAATTCAAGCTGAGGTAGGGAAAACCAGAAGCAGAGCGAGTAAACGAAGTCATCGCCCAGCGCCCCTCGGCGCTGCGGCTGCCCGGCCTCGGGTTCCTCAGCCGCAGACGCGGGGCGTGCCGGTGCCCCTCTGCGTGGAGCTTGGGGACCTGGACGTGAGCTCGGGGACCCGCTCGGGTCGGTCCCGGGGACAGCCGTGGAGCGCCCCGCGGGCCCTAACGGCACCGCCTGGCAGCTGTGGGTGTTTGCGCGCCGACCTCCGCCGAGCTGCACGGGGGGAGCCTGGGCAAACCCGAGCGATCCAGGCGTGGGCAGAAGCCGCTCCACGCGGCAGCGGCGCTCGCCGGTGCGGGACGGAGCCCCCCGGCTCTGCCCGAGGCATCTCCTTCAGCTGCTCGTGCGGGAGCCCGGCCTGGTGCTGTCAGAGCAGCCCCGGGGGCTTCGCTCGGGGACCCGTGAGAAGAGAGCTCCGTGGGGGACGGGACCCTCGGCTGTCGTATCGGCCGTTGGTGGGCATCGAGCGATGGCTTCAGCGCACCAGGAAAGCGTTTCCTCGCCCCGAGCTGGCTGCCACCCCCCCTCCTCGCTGGCTCACGCCATCGTTTTGTCCCTTTCCGTGTGAATTGGCAGCGGTCCCCTGCTGGCAGCGGGGGGCTCTTCCTGGTCCCCGTACTGGGAGCGCTGTGCCCGCTCTCCCAGGACGTCACCTCGGTGCCGGGGCTCTGCTGGGAGCTGCCGTGAGTCACTGGGAAGCGGCTCCCATCCTGGGGTGTGTGTGTTTGGGGGGGGGGGATTTGTTTTCCTTGCTCCCGATGATCCGCTTGCCGTGCCCACCCACCAGGCCGCCTCCGTTTAATAGCTGTCCTGACTCCCCGACGCTAATTAATCAGCAGACTCGTTGCCGGGCTCGATGGCTGGTGGGTGAACCCAGCGAGCCTCCCGGCCCCGGAGCATGGCCGCCGCAGCAGCCGGCCCACCCCTCGCCAGCCTCCTCCTGCTCTGCCCTCGTTTCCAGCCCCTACCCCGGGTCTCCACGTCCCTCCCGGCCCCCTGGACCCGTTGCTGTCACCTCCCCGGCACCGCCTTGTCCCCCGCCTGCTCTCCAGCTGCTCCCGGGCTGCAGCCCCCCTCCGGCACGGCCGGGCGCCGCTCGTTTCCCTGCCGGGCTCCAGCTGCAGCTCCTGGAAGCCCGGCCAGCCCCAAGGGGAGCTGTGTCCCTCCTTGTCCCTCGTGTGCCAGCTCTGAACCAGCTCTGAACCAGCTCCTCGTCCCCGAGCTGCGTGCCGGGGTTTGTTTCCCGCAGCCCCGAGCGTGGTTTGCGGGGTGGCCGTGAGGAGTCACCCCAACGGAGCTCATGGCTCAGGAGCTGCCTCGCATCCAGAGCCTGTAACAGCAGCGCTTTGCGCGTCTCTACCAGCTCCTCCTCGGGACCCTGCTCCCCGCGCAGCCCTCGGGCTCCCCGTCCCCTCGCAGGCAGGGCCGGGGCCGCGCCTCACGGCAGACCCCGCGGGAGGTGGTCGCTTGAGCTGGGCTTTGGACCCGGCGTCGATCCCCGGGCCGTACCGGCGCCTGCTCGGCTCTGGCTGCGAGCCCGAACGGCCGCGTGTGGGGGATCAAACCTCGGTGCCGAGGTGTCCCGGCATCACCCGACAGAGCCCTTCCCTGCTCCGGAGGGCTCGGGGGTGTGAAATCCCGAAGGTGGAAAGCCCCCCGAGGGAGAGGGGGAGAACGATCTCAGTGCTTGGGGCGGGGGCTGAGACGCGGGGTGAGGGAGGCGGTGGTGCGGCACAGGGCAGATCTCTGCCTCCTGCTCGAGGTCCCGAATCCCAGCTCAGGCTGGAGAGAACCCGGGAGGTTAAACCAGGCTTCTCGTTGCTGCAAGGACCAAATCCTCAGAGGAATTTGGCGCTTTGGATCCGAGGCTTTGAAGGCAGAAGCTCATCGAAGTTGCTTTCAGTCTGCGTTTGGCTCCCAAAAGCGCCCAAGAGGCGTGACCCCGGCCTGGGCTGAGCAGGCTGTTGGGGGGTGCCCTGTGCCTTTTTGCACCACCTCTTTTTCTTTCTTCCCGCAGCATCCAACCCGTCTACGGAGCGCAGCATCCCCCGCTGGATCCCCGCCTCACCAAAAAGTGAGTGGCGCGTGTCTCCCGCGGACGCAGCCCGCGCGCTGGGCGGGTTCTGGGCTCGGGTTTGCAGCGGGCAGAGGGCTCGGGCATCCCCTGGAATTATGATATTTCCCCTCCTCCCTCTCGCGGGCAGTCTGTGTCCCAGTCTGGGTCACTGGGAACGTAGAAACGACCCCGCGGCTTCTGTGCCTCCCCTCTGAGACCCCGCGAGGTTTGGGCACGTGCCAAAAAAAGCAGCAGGGGCACGCGGTGCCACCCTGGGCTCCGTGAAAGCTTGGGGGGGGGGGAGGAATCTTGCCTCCTGGTGCCCTTTGCGGGCACCAGAAATCCGTCTCAGACACGGGAAAGGAGACGGGCGCGTCCCTCAGCGTCCTGCGCCCTTCGGAGAGGGAAAAGCTGTGGGAAGGGCGAGGTGAAGGCGCCCAGCAGCGGGATGGCAGCACGCAGGGAGAGGCAGCGCCGCTCTGCACGGCCTCCTCGGCCCTGTCTCGGCCGCGTAGCGGTGCCGGTTCCCCTCTTGGTGACGCTTCAGCTGGTGGACTTTGACTTCTGCGGCGTGAGGGTGAATGCCAGGGCTCCTCCTGCACCCGAGGGAAGGAGCAGCCCGGTCGGTCCCCTGGGAGCGACCGCAGCTGGGCCAGGAACGTCGAGGAGCGCGGACGGGCTTTGTCCGGGCTCTGCCATGCCTCTCCCCAGGTCGCGGGGGGCTTTTTCCGTGTGTTAATCCACCTGGGTTTGGTAGGGGGGAGGCAGAGCTGGAGGAACTGTGCGTCTCTCCCGTCCGCCCTTCGGAGCCCAGGAGCCTGGCAGCTCTCCAGCTGCTCCTTGGCACCAGCGCGCCGGCTCGGGCAGGCTGGAGAGGCACGGCGCATGCCCTGCCTTTGAGAGGAGCAACTGGGAAGCTGGAAAAAGTCTACTGGGAGCTAAGCTAGGACATGGGGAAGGAAAGAAAACGGGCTGGTCCCACGGCACTGCTCTGATGCTGTTTCTCTCCGGCTTCCAGCTTCATCAAGGACCGCTCCAAGGTCAACGCGCTGCCCATGAAAAGCAAGAAGGCCTCCAGCTTCCATGAGTTTGCCCGCAACACCAGCGATGCCTGGGACATCGGCGACGATGAAGACGAGGACTTCTCTTCCTCCTCCTCCTCCTCTTTGCAAACTCTGAACTCTAAAGTGGCCAAGGCCACGGCGGCCCAGGTCCTGGAGAACCACAGCAAGCTGCGGGCGAAACCCGAGCGGGCCCCGTCTGCGTTCAGCGACGTGCCCACCAACTGCAAGGTCATCAAGTCCAGCAGCGAGGCCCAGCTCTCCAGGACTGCTGGTAAGAGCAGCCCCCGGCTCCTGCGCCCTCCTGGCCGACTGCTGAGCCCGGCCTCTTGCTGCTTCTCCCGTGTGGTGGCCAAGAGGCCGGGGCGCAAGGCGTGTGCCCAGCAGCGGCGTTGGCTCCTCCAGAGCATCCCGTGCTCCAGGGAGCCATTCTCTTCCACTTCCACTTCAATCTCTGCTTCCATATCCTGCGTACAGGGATCTCTGTCCTCCAGGATCCCGTTTTCTGGGCTCTCAGGGGTTTTGGAAGTTGGGTAGATCCTTGGTCACGATGTGCTGCCTTTCATCGAGGCTGGGCCGGAGCCCTGGAGAGCCCAGTTGGGTGCGGCTCGGGCAGGGAACCAGGCATCAGCCCCTGCTCCCTCCTCCTTGCCCCAGGCTGTGCTCTGGGTGTAACTCAGCGGCTCCCCGCTGCCAGCAGGTGGCATTGGCAGCCCTGCGCTGCTGCTCTCCGCGCTCGCAATTAGCTCCGTGGCTATTTCAGAGGTGAGAGAGGCCGATCTGGAGGTCGCTCCCTTTGGGGTTCCCGCAGCTCCCTTCTGCCTCGTCTCGCGTCTCCTCACACGTGGTGGGGGAAGGCTGGCCGCGGGCAGGCAGGTGTCTGGAGGGATGCAGGAGGAAGGAAGGGAAAGAAATGAGGGGAAGGGACGGAAGAGCAACAGCACGTCGCTGCGGGCCACCAGTGCTGGGGCTGGGGCGGAGAGGTGGCACCTGCAAGCCTCGTGCAGCGCTCAGCGGAGCACGGTGGGGTTGGGGAGGTGCCGTCCCCTTCCTGCTCTCACCGTGGCCTCCGTTCCTCGCAGAGGAGGCCTGCGTGCGGACCCCCCTTCAGAAGCAGCAGTCCCTCCCCCTCCGGCCCGTCATTCCTCTCGTCGCCCGAATCTCCGACCAAAACGCTTCGGGTGCTCCCCCCATGACGGTGAGGGAGAAAACCCGCCTGGAGAAGTTCCGGCAGCTTCTTTCCAGCCACAACACGGACCTGGGTGAGTGGCAACGTGGGCGCCTGTGGGTGGGGAGGAGGAGGAGGAGGCAGAGGTGGGGGGGGGGCTGGTGGAAAAATCACGGTTCAGGTTGAAACAGCGTCTGCTCCAGGCTGGAAAAAGTCACTGCGTGCAGAGCTACCGGTGGGGTAGCTGCGTGAATCGCTCTGCTGGCAGCTGGTAACCCCTTCCACCAGCTGCCTGCCTGTTTCCAGCCTTTCTCCATCTCACAACCGATGCTGGGGTCACGGGGGGCTGTTGGGTTCTACGTGAGAGCCGAGCCCAGCCGTGAGGGGAGCCCCGGCAGCCCGCGCTCAGCTGGCAGCGTCCCTGCACCCCCCGGTCACCGCCGACGTGGAGCCTTGCTGGAGGCTCAGTGTCTCCAGAGCCTGCAGGAGCAGACTGGGCTTTCCTCTCCTTCTAGGTGTAGTGGTGCCTGGACGCGCCTAGGATCTAATCCATTGCCACCACTGTCCGTTTGCAGATGAGCTGAGGAAATGCAGCTGGCCCGGCGTGCCCAGAGAGGTCCGGCCCGTGACGTGGCGTCTCCTCTCAGTGAGTACCCGGAGCTGCGGCGCAGGAGGCCGGGGGGGGTGGGGGGAGAATCTGGCAGCCTGTGCCGAGCTAGGGACACGCTCCTACGCCTTGGTGCGTCCCAGGTGCAATTTTACTCGTGTTGTTCCCGTGCCCAGCCGACAGGCGAGCTGTAGGATTTTTGGCCAAGGAGCGTAGTTCCTAGAATTTTCTAGGTTGGAAGAGACCTCAAGATCATCAAGTCCAACCTCTGACCTAACACTAACAGTCCCCACTAAACCATATCCCTAAGCTCTACATCTAAACGTCTTTTAAAGACCTCCAGGGATGGTGACTCCACCACTTGGGCAGCCCGTTCCAGTGTCTAACAACCCTTTCGGTAAAGAAGCTCTTCCTAACATCCAACCTAAAACTCCCCTGGCACAACTTAAGCCCATTCCCCCTCGTCCTGTCACCAGGCACGTGGGAGAACAGACCAACCCCCACCTCGCTACAGCCTCCCTTGAGGTACCTGTAGAGAGCAATAAGGTCACCCCTGAGCCTCCTTTTCTCCAGGCTGAACAGTCCCAGCTCCCTCAGCCGCTCCTCGTAAGATTTGTTCTCCAGGCCCCTCACCAGCTTCGTAGCCCTTCTCTGGCCTCGCTCGAGCACCTCCACGTCCTTCTTGTAGCAAGGGGCCCAAACCTGAACGCAGTACTCGAGGTGCGGCCTCACCAGAGCCGAGTACAGGGGGACGATCAGTTGCTAAATCCTCCTCGAGCAGGTGCTGGGAACGTGGTTTGTTCTCCTCTGGGAAACTGAACCCTGTAAGGTTGGGTTGTGCCGGATTGGAAAAGGCGCTGGGGGCTGGGAAGAAGCCCAAACCCACAACGCTCTTTCCCCTGCCCCCAGGGTCTGTGCGACCCTTCCAGGTGCGCAGCAGCCTGGCGGGATTTCAGGGGCCGGTTTGTGGCCGGGGTTGGGGGGTCTGCCCTGACGGGGGGGGTGCCCTGACGTGAGGTTTCCTGCCGCAGGGTTATCTCCCCGCCAACATGGAGCGGCGGAAGCTGACTTTGCAGCGCAAGCGGGAGGAGTACTTTGGCTTCATCCAGCAGTACTACGATTCCCGGAACGAGGAGCACCACCAAGATACTTACCGCCAGGTACCAGCCCTCTGCCCGGCTTCCTGCCCCGCTGCGTTCCTTTCATCGCCCTGGCTGCTGCTTGCCCCTGCACTTGGGGTCGTGCTAGGATGGCTTCTGCCCTTTTCCTTACAAGTTCTGGCTTGATCTTTCCCTAAACTGACCAAATAACTGGATGCCAGACCCCACCTCTTTCCCAGCCCACCTCTGACCACCAGACCTGGGCAAAGGAGGTTGGAGGTAAAGCTGTAGATGACTTCGTGCAGCTGCCATCCGTGCCCTCCCAGTGCCTGTCAGCAAGCCCAGCTCTTGCCTGGGGGGCACTGCAGGGTGGATTCCCTCCTGGTGGCCTGTGTTGAGTTACTGTGCCCCTTCGAGGTACGGCCGGCGCGTATAACCTGCGCTGTCTTCCAGATCCACATCGACATTCCAAGGACCAACCCTCTCATCCCCCTCTTCCAGCAGCCGCTTGTCCAGGAGGTAAGGGGGAGCGAGGCTCCTGCCCCGCATCACCGTGGGCTCGGGGCTGTTTGTGCACGGGGTCGGACCAGCGCTGCCCTCAGACAGAGGGAGCTCTGCAGGGCTGTCTGACAGCTCCCGACGGCTTCTGAGCAGCAAATTCCTGCTTCAGCTGCCCGGTCGTGCCCCGGGTTTGTGAAACGTGTCAGCCTGAGAGCCTGAGGATTATGAGATCGACCTTGGTTTTGATAAAACGTAGCCAAGGATCGGTCGGAGTCCTGAAGCGAACTTCTGGTCACACGTTTTTGAACCACTTCTGCGTGGTTTGGGAGGAAGCCGGGCAGGGCCGGGTGTGAGAGGTGGCCGGGAGGTGTTGAGCATCTGTCCTCCGCGGACACAACCTCAGCGTGTGCGCGGCGTCCTGGGGCGGGCTGGAAATATCAGACCCAGGTTGTTTCGGCGGAGAAGCTGCGGTGGGGGAACTGTCCTGCTCCGTGGCATCTTGCTGGGAGCGCCGTGCTGGTAGCTGCTGGACCGAGAGCCCGGAGAACAACCGTAGCTGTCCGCGTGGCTCTTGGAGAGCGGCCATCTGCAGCTCCTCAGGCAGAGGCTTTGAGGAGGAGGTGGGCTGCTTGCTCTGGGAAGAGTGGATCGGCTTTGTGGGGATCCATGGATCAGAGAGGGTTCTCCCGTAGGGCTGGCGTGCTTCTTACCTTGGCCATGCTGCTGCAGAAGAGCCTGTCGGCGCATGACCTTCGCTCTCTGAGCTTAGCAGGTTTGCTTTTCTGCCTTTTCCTTCGTGCGCGGCTAACGCAGGTCCCTGCTTTCCTTCCTTCTCCCCTAGATCTTTGAAAGAATCCTGTTTATCTGGGCCATCCGACACCCAGCCAGCGGCTACGTGCAGGGCATCAATGACCTGGTCACTCCGTTCTTTGTCGTGTTCCTCTCTGAATACGTCGGTAAGTGACAGGAAGGTGACAATCGCTGCTCCAAGCTGCCTCTCAACCAGCAGCGTCCGAAATGGCGTCGAGTGCTGGCACCCGAAAAGCTCCCCTCGCTGGAGGGGATGCGTTCCCCCGAGACGCGCCTTGACCTTAGAGTATCTTTGCTGCCTGCTTGGGTCGCCCTCGCTTGCGGAACCTCGCTGAGCTCCCCGCAAGCTGAAGCGCTCCGGGTGGATTTGCATTTCAATGGGCTTGGCTCGCAGGAGGATGGGGCCTCGGAGGCACTGGGGGGGGGGGGGTTTGTCAAAGGCCCGATGCCCAGAGCTGAGGGAGGGGGAGGATCTTCCCCTCCGGGCTTGAACTTGGAGCTCGCCGGGGAGACTGAAGTATAGAGACCCCGCTGAGGATGTAAAATCAGTCATTTAGGTAACGATTCCTGTCCGGTGCCGTCGGTACAGGTGTGTCTGTCAAGCCGGGAGTTTCAGAAGGCCAAATCGCCTTGTCCCTGCCGCTGGTGGCTTTCTTGTCAGCCCGGTGCTTTCAGCCCCAGCTCAAGCCCTCTTCACTTCGGGGATTTTTATTCTCTCCCCAGCACTAGCTGTGTTTCGGGGCTGACAGTAACGCCAGGGAGCCGTAATCCCTGTGCCTAAAGTGATTTTTCACTGCGAGGAGAAAAAAGGACTTCCCAAGACTCCAGCAATGACAGAGAAATCCTGCCCGACAAATATCTTTGGGTCTGATCCAAAGCTCATTGAAGTCCCTGGAAACCTTCCACTTTCTAGCCAGGGCTTTGTGAGCCAGTAGTGATTTGTGTCTTCCGAGGACGTCGCGAAGAGGACAGCCACCGTGCTCTCCACCGTGGTAGCCCCGTGTGGCCAGGGCTGATCTCCGCGACGTGCCGTTGCTCCTTAGAGTCCGAAGGAGAGAAAAAAGCTCAGCGTGGGGCTCTGCTCCCGCCTGCCGTGAGTTCTCTTTCCCGGGAGGTAAAGAGCGAGCTGTCTGTGCAGGAGGAGACCTGCCCCCAAGTGCTGGAGCTGCCTGCGGGTCCCTGGTGTGACTTCTCCTAACCGTGCGCCGTGCTGGCTGGCAGGGCTCACCTCTGCGCGTGGCTGCCGAGCTCGTGCTGCACTGGACCCGTCTGGGGCCACGCCATCCTCCAGCCCTTTTCATCCTCCGAAGCTTTCTCGCCGAGCGTGGCCTTGCAGCTGTCTTTGAAAGTTGTACTGGAGGATAAAAAAACTGCATTTGAGTTGAATTCAGTGAAGCAACATCTCGGCAACGTCTCCCATCCCCTTCTGTCTTAAGAGCCTGGGATTTGAAGCCAGGCTTCGGGGTCAGAAGCCCGAGGTACGTCTGCCTCGGTGGTTACCTGCTCCTGGCCTGGCTGTGGGGCAGGCTAAGTCCAAGGACAAGATCAGCAATGTCGGAGGGAAACTCAGTGCTGTGTAGCCCCTTCTGCTCCACCACAAACCCCTCGGGCTTTCCTGAGCGGTTTTGTTGTCCGCAGGATGCGGAGCCTCAGGGTAGGAGGGACCCGCTCTGCTGCTCAGCTGCCTCTCCTAGCGCATCAGAGCTTTTGAAGGGCTGCCTCGGCAGGGCCGTCGCTGCTGTCTGGGCACCGTGCTGTGTCTGTGACTCGCCGCGAGCCGGCAGGCGGAGGTGGGAGCTCACAGACTTGGGTTAGCTGCTCGGCACGAGGCCAGGCTCACGCCTTGGTCTCGTCCTGTTTTGGTCTCTCGGTGTCTCACGGAGCAGCCTCGCCTCCAGTCACGGGGCTGCCGGCGTGGCCGAGCCTCCTGTCCCCTCCGGTCCTGGCTGTGCACATGCGGCCTCGTCACAGTCCTCAGCATGTCCCTGCTCCTCCTGCTGGGGGGGAAGCTATGAAGGAAACGAGGTGGATACCTGCTACGCAGAGGCTTTGCCTGCCTTGCTAATTACCTGGGGCATTTGAGGGTGCTGCTGAGGAGTGACTGCTAATTTTGGGTGATGACCAGCAGCTTTCTGCACTATCAGATTGCCAGACTACTGCAGCTGAAGCCTGAGCCTGTCCTAAAGCTCAGCGGGGCAGCGTGCTCCGGAGCTGAGCGCTGCCCCGGGTGAGGAGCAGAGCTGGGAGCAGCGCTGGAGCCGTTTGCTCCGTCCGTCCCTTCCCATCCTCTGCCACCAGGGTCTGGTGGCATCGGTTTTCACGGTGCTGCCGACCTGTGGCAGCGTATCTAAGCCAGGAGGGTGGCCTGGCTCCGGCCCCGAGCTCATCCCCTCCATCTCTTGCTCCTTTCCAAGCAAGATCAGAGCTGCCTGTTGAGATTTCCGAGCATCTGGGTTTGGAAATGAGCCCGTTGAGCCCTGCCATCCGTTGAGTCAATTTAGCGGTGACGGCTCCTGCAGATGCCTCTGCCAGCAGCCCTCCTGGGGGGCTCTGCTCCAAACGCAGCCCTTGCAGCAAGGCTCCTCCGTGCACGGGGCTGCTGCTGCTGGCCGGAGCTCTCCTCTTAGCCCAGCTCGAGGAGGAGAGGTTCTGCAATCCCTCCGGTACACGGCACTGCTGTCCGGCTCCGTGCTGGGTGCAGTCAGCCTTAAAGCCCCTCGGTGTCCCCGTGAGCCCCCTGGTGTCCCCCCACCCTCCTGATTCTCCTCCCCGTCTGTTCTGCAGAGGAGGACGTGGAGAACTTCGACGTGACCAACCTGTCGCAGGACGTTTTACGGAGCATCGAGGCTGACAGCTTCTGGTGCATGAGCAAACTGCTGGACGGGATACAGGTGAGCCTCTGGGGCCGCAGGGAAGTCCCCCCCTTTTTGGGGTGGGTACAGCACCCTTGTCTTCTCCCTGTCTCTGGGTGAGAGCTCTGTATCCCTGGCACAGCCCTTGAGTAGCCAGGCACACCTGCAGCACCCCTGGCGTTTAAGTTCGCGGAGGCTCTGCCTGGCTGGCTGTCCCCTGACAGCGGGTCCCAGCGTTTCACAGATTTCTGCTTCACTGGGCATGATCTGGGGGCAAAATCCTGGGGAAACGAGCTGCTGCAGCTGTACAACCAGCGCTGTCCCACCGGGGACTTCACAGCAGGCAGATCCCGGCGCCCAGCAGCCACGGCTCGCTGCCTTGCAGAGCCGGGGGTCGGGCACGGGTTGTTTCCAGGTGTTAGATCTGCTTCTGACCGACTGCCTCTCCCCCCAGGATAACTACACCTTTGCACAGCCGGGGATCCAGAAGAAAGTCAAAGCCCTGGAGGAGCTGGTCAGCCGGATCGATGGTAGGTGGCGAGGGGATTGGGGCAGGGCGGGAGCCCTTCCTGCCGCGTGAGGCTCCCTTTGCCAGTAGCACCCTTAGCACAGGGGGGTTGCCTACGAGGCATGGAAGTTGGGGTTGGCCAAAAAGCCCCTTGGGGATGGGACTTTGGGGAGGTAGCACGGGATGAGCAGTGGAGGTGTTTGAGAGGAGGTCTCAGCCTTGGAGCGTGAGGAAGCCGGCGTGCTGGGGGCAGTGCCTCGCGCGGGAGCCAGGGCACGGTGCTCCCCAGGTGTGTAAGTGAAGCGTGCTGTTTCAGAGCAGGTACATAACCACTTTAGGAAGTACGAGGTCGAATACCTGCAGTTCGCCTTCCGCTGGATGAACAACCTGCTGATGAGGGAGCTGCCTCTCCGCTGCACCATCCGCCTCTGGGACACCTACCAGGTACGCAGGCTGCTCGCTGCGGGGCTCGTTCCCCGTGCAGCGTGGGGAGGAGGGAAACAAAGCAGCGTGCCCCTGGGGCTTTCCCAGATGGCTGGGGACAGTCGGACGTGGATGTCTGTGTCTAGCGGAGCTGCGGGAGCTGACCCAGAGCCTTTTTGTTGTCCGCAGTCGGAGCCGGAGGGATTCTCCCACTTCCACCTGTACGTCTGCGCCGCCTTCTTGATCAAGTGGCGGAAGGAGATCCTAGATGAGGAAGACTTCCAAGTAAGTCTCTGGGAGTGGGGAAGAGGGGAGGGAACTGCCCTAGGTGAGAGCCCACCGTTGGGCCTGGTCACCCCCCATCTCAGGACTGGCTCCCAGATCCTCTGGTCTTGGCATCTTTGCCTAACAGTAACTTCTGAGCCTCCGTGCTCGGCTGGAGGCTGCAAACACCTAACACCAGCTCTTCCCTGGGCTCGAGCTTTGGTCGCAGTATGTCCCCTTGTGGTCTGGGGGGCACCTGAGGTGCTCCCCGCATTCAGAGCGGGACCTGAACGCTCCTTAATGCTGCCTCTGAGCCTTTTGGACCCGCGAGAGTGACGAGTGAAAGCCACTGAGTGCTGCTGCCTCTGTTCGTGCCCTGAGCCTGCCGTGGGGCTGTGTTCTGCCTTCAGCTGCCCCAAACTAAGCATCTTCCCCTCTTTCAGGGCCTTCTAATGTTGTTACAAAACCTGCCCACGATACACTGGGGCAACGAAGAGATCGGTCTCCTGCTCGCTGAAGCCTACAGACTCAAGTACATGTTTGCAGACGCTCCCAATCATTACCGCCGATAGGTGCCAGGACTCGACTCTCTCCTCTGCCCTGTGCCCGCCTCCTCCTCCTGGCCCGATCTGATCACTGTGGCATTTTGTCGTCCCAAGTCCCTCGGACACTCCAGCCGGGAGCTGCTCCTCGCTGTACAAAGCTCACATCGACTTGTCTTAACTCTTCTGTGTGCCTGTCTGCCACTCCACGCGCCTGGTGTGCCACTCCAACCACCGTCAGTATTTCGTGCCCGTGGCCCGAGCCAGGGAGAGAGGCTTGAAGGGGCTCGGGGGCAGCTTTGTAGGAAAAAAACTGAGCCGAGGACGGAGCCCTCCTGTCCTCTCCCACCCCTGCCCAGGGCTCGTCCAGCTGTTGACTGCCTTGGCTTTGCTGCCGCGTCTTTGCCCACCGCTGCACACGCATACACACGTGCTCGCCGCCTCGCGCCTGTGTGCGCTGCCCCATCCCGCTCCCTTCTCTCTTCAGACGCAGTTTGATCCGACTCCCAGACGAAAATGCCTTATCAGAGACTGCCTGGCCGGAGACCTTCCCCGGGGCTGCAGGGCAAGAAGTTTCTCAGGGCCTGGCTTCACTCCGAGTGTCCGAAGACCCCGAGCACTTTGTGGGTTCACGAGGGAGCTGCTCATGCTCTGCCCTCTCCATCCTCTTCGCCTTCCTCCAGGTGTTGGTGGGCATGGCGAGGGGACCACTCCACCCCCGTGTGCTTCGAATGATGCTCGTCGGCTCGCTGAGACCTTCTGCGACCGACGTCCTGTCGGTACAGCCCCTCCTGGCGTGGGGGGAGCGGGGGCCTCCTCATGCCCCTCGCAAAGCCCCCGCTCCTCCAAGGCGTTCTGTGTATATTGTGTTCTTGTGTATATGGGTCAAAGATGTACAATATAAGTCTTCTGTTTGTAGCAGATATGATTTTATATTTATAACATACACCCCTTGTTCTTCCCCTCCTCTCCACGCCTGTGAAGGCTGCCTGGGAACGGCGTTGTAGGGCTTTGGACCCCTCCCGAGGTGAGGGGGGAGCCGGAGCCCCAGCTCTTTCTGCCCTACTGTGGTTTTGGGGTGTTGAGTGTGTCAGGGAGTTGTGTGGTTGAAATATCTCAAGGCTTCCTGCACAAAGGGGAGGGGGGGGTTGAGGAGAGGGGAGCTCCCAGCGGGAGCTGGGGGAGAGCAAGGCGAGGAGATACAGGGTACGGTGCCCGGTCCCGGCACCGCAGGGCACAGCGGTGCCAGTGCTGCCGGGGCCTCTCCCGGGCACAAAGGGTCCCAGATCCGGTGCTGGCTGCCCCCGGTGCTCCCCGTGGTGTGGACACAGCCTCTGGGGCCCCAGCGCACTTGGGGCTGGCCTCACCTCCCTCGGTTCTTAACCAAAACCAATCGTGAATGTTTCATTGGGCTGGTTTCTTCCGCAGGCGCTGTCCCTGTCCTGCCGGGGTTGGGTGCGGGAGGGGTGCAGGGGACAGGTCCAGACCCCGCTGGGGATTCTCGGGGCTGTCGGGGCAGGACGGGGGGGTGCCCGGTGCGAAGAGGCAGCGGGCTGTGAGGCCGGGGCCAAGCATGTGGAAGGCAGAGCCTTGTTGCCAATAAAACTCCAAACAGTGTCTCAAGAAATCACTTTTCTGATCTGGAGTTTTTTTTTCTTCTCAGGCATTTGGACTTTTACTTTATTTTCGTGTGTGCCTTTTGTTGTTTTCTCCGAGACAGAGCTGGCGGTCGGTAGTTTGACGTGACTGATTAAAAGAGGAAAAAAAGGAAAAACCAACCCAACCCAACCGCGGGCTGAGCTGTGTGGTCTGGCTGTGAGCTGTTTGCGCTGGGGCTGGGGGGGGGACAGGTCCTTGGTTGGCCCTGGGGGCTTCTGTTGTTTTCTTCCCTTGTGCCTCAGTTTTCCTATCCATAAAATTTGGAAATTCTCCTTTTTGTACCATTCTGGGGGAGAGCATTGTGGTTTTTGTTTTTTTTTCAGAGAATGAAAATCACAGAAAGGGTGACCCAGCAAGGCTGGGGGTGGCGGGTGCTGAAAACCCAGCGGGGGGGCCCAGGCTGACAGCGGCTGGTGGCCGGAGCATGAACCACACCGTGCCCCATGGCCCCCTCTTGCTGCAAGGGGCCAGCAGGGAGAGAGGTGAGACCAGCGGCCTCAAGGTGCTGGCAGGAGGCAATAAAGGCTCCTTACACGGCCGTGGAAGGCGCTGGTTTGTTGGGGGCCGCTGGGCTGGGGGGGGATCGGCTCAGCCCGAGGGTCTCAGAAAAGGGCCGGGGGGCTGGATCAGCCCCGAGCCCCTAAATCCCTACCCCATGCGCTGCAATGGGGCTGCAGGGGGTTAATTCGGGGCTCAGCCCTTTTGCCCCCATGGGTTTTTCAGCTTCCCTTGGCCCACGGGGAGAAGCTGGGGGTGAGCACTGGGGCTGGGGCCGGCTGCTGCTGGAGCGCCTGGAAGGTGCCATTGTCATGGAAACCTTTCAGCCGCAGAGAAATTCCCCCAAGTCATCATCTCGCTTGTTAAAAGGGAAAAGGAGGAGGTGGAGGGAAGCTATTTTATTAATATCTACTAATTCCAACCAAAAATGCCAGCTTGGAATTGAATAGGCGGGTGGGCTGATGTAGGGCCACGGCTGCTGTTTTTTTGGTGCTTTCCTTCTGGGAAGCTGCAAAGCAACTGCAGGGGGACCGCGCGCTGCTCCCGCATCGCAGGATGGGATCCCCGCTCGCTCCTAAATCCCCATGCTCCCCTGCTTCTTGCAACAGGTAGAAAACAGGAAGAAGAAAGGTAGAACCTCACCTTTTAATGCCTCCCCACACATCTGCAATGCTCTCTGAGCCAGAACACTGCGCCATAAAAGCCCTCGCAGGGGGAGCGCTCGCCGCAGATGGGAACCGTGCCTGTGGCCTCAGAGAGCAGCCTGCAGCCAGAACCGGGGGCTGCACAGAGGGGCCTGGTGGTGTGCCACCGCCTGCAGCAGCACGGCCCTGTGCAGGGAGGGAAAATGCCCGTTAGGGAAGCCAGAAGGGAGATGCTCGTTAGGGGAGATGCTCATTAGGGAAGGGAGACGCTCAGAGGAGCCAGGCTGCAGAGCCCAGCCCTCGCTGTGGCCACTTGCTCGGCTCCTGTCTCCATCTGCTGGCGAGCCGCCCTGCCGTGGCCCTGCACTGCAGGAGCCCCCAGGCCCACCAAGGGCCACGTGCACTGCCAGGGGATGGGATTCGAGCCCCCAATTTCCCACTCGCTGTCCCTCTGGGGCTCCAAGCAGAGGGCTGCCTTGCACGGTGCCGGCTGGGACCCCATCCTGCAGAACCCAACGCTTCCATGCATTGCACAGGGGAAAACTCACCTGAAAGAGACATTTGAGGCGACACAGGGCTTAGGCTTTCCATGTCTTCCTTCCCTGCGGATCCTCTTCGGGGTCATAAATCCATCTGCGTCACCTGCACGGGCACCGGGCGAGCCGAGCATCCTCTGCTGAAGGAAAGGAAGAAAAGAGCGCGCGGCCGCGGGCACTGCGAGCTGGGGACACCCTCGCTCTTCCCCCAGCCAGCCCGAGGGACTGGGAAGGCTCCCTCGGCTCCCATCAACCAGGGAAGAAACAGCGTTTTCCAGAGCAGAGCCCGCAGTATCAGCACCCTCTGCCTGCCATCCCCGTGCGCCCCAGAGGCCCAGCCATCAGGACAACACTAGCACGGACTCTTTTTTTTTTTATACATTAGAACATTTATTTCTCAGAGAGAAAATATAGTCTCAGACAGTCAGATTATAGTAGGTAAAATTAGCATTTGTTTTTTTCTTTACAAGCATAGATTTTCATATTACCTCTCTTATACCATCTGATATAAACAGTTCTAGAAAGCAAATAAACTCACTTTCTACAATAAATAGAGCAATCTGTGCTTTACAGCAGACTGACAGTAACGTTTAGGTCCCGTAGCAACAGCAGGATATTAGCCAATCCAAATCCTAAAATGTCATTTAAAAAACAAAACAAAACAAAACAAAACAAACAAATCCCAGGATCTTAGAACATATACACAGGTCACAAGTCCACAGCTGAGCTACCACCCGGAAAAGTGTATGTTCCTCCAAATAAATTACACCGTGTGCATATAAAAGACCCAGCAACACAACTGAGGACTTCAAGAATGGTGACAATAGGTCTAAATAATTTAGAACGATATCTTACAACTATATACACAACATCCTTCCCTAGCCACACTCCGTAGGCATCGTTATTACTATTAATATTACAAAATCCTATGCCCCATCTCTATATGTTACAGGAATCTTCCTTAAAGTGTGGTTCCGTGTCCCAATGTATAAGAAGTGGTATTTTAAAAAAGTAGACCAAGTAGAAATGGCAGTGATTACTCCCCACTAGTCATTATTATTAATTATTATTAATTATTATTTTGACCCCACATTCTCTTCAGTATGAAAAAGTTAAAATAATAAAAAAATATCGAGTTAAAAAGCGAAATGGTGATATTCAATCTACAATCTTGCTCTGCACCTTTGGTTCTTACAATGGGAAAGCAAAGAGGGATACACAACAGAAGAGATCGGAGAAATCAAAAGTCCTTGGCTAATAGAAAAGGTTTTGTCATCTGATTCCGATGATCACTTGTCCCTGTTTTTGCCGTGCAAACCCAGCAAAAAACAGGGGTTGTCAGCAGAGCTGGGTTTGTTTTGTAATGATGGAGACCCACACACTAGGGAAGGGACAGACGTGTGTGAGAGAAGGCGAAAAGGCAAAATGGTTGTGTGCTCTACTTAGTGCTTGGTTTCAACCCAAACCAAGCCCGAGGAAAACTTGAAAGAGACAGAAAAGAAGGAAGAAAGGAAGAGGAGCCTGACACCAAATGTGCATAAAACAACACAAACGATGCATCTCCCTCCAACCCTGATCAACCTCAGTGCCTGCAAAGCTGCTCGAGCTCCTTGGACACCTCCAAAATTAGCTTTGTTTCTTCAAAAAAAGGAAGTTATCTTGGCTTATAGACTCAATTCTGTACTAAACCATGATACGAAATGCGACTGAAACAAGCACAGTCATGGAAATCAGCATTTAAATGTGAAACCACCAAAGAAATTTCTAGGACATAAACACACACCAAAAAAAAAAAGCAGATCATTTGCTTTTTACATTTAAAGCTCTGTGCATCTGTGCATGTCAGTGTGTGTAGCAGAGGGGAAGGTTACCAAAATATCTCAAACTTCTCTAAATGCAATGCAAGAAATGGAACACGAGAACACCGTAGGTAGGCAGGAACAGCGTGAAACTAACTCCCGGCTACAGTTTCTTGAACGTGATGGGACAATCAATGGCATCTAAAAAAAAAAATAAAAAGGCCAGTGACGGTCAGGGTAAATTTGGCACGAGAAAGTCCAGTTGGGATTTCCATGAAGGATCCTGGTTTGCTTACAGCGGTGATGGGTTCCCGGGAATCGCTCAGGGCTGGCTGATGACTGCAAACCCTGGTGGCACGGGGGAGGCAGGGGCGAGGGTCCGAACACCCGAGCGCTGGGCTCTGCTCTTTGCTCACCGTGGCTCCCGCCGCCTGGCAGCTTTTCCTAACACCTTCCTCCTTCCCTGTAGACTTCTACATTTCATCTCCTGCCAGCCTTTCAGTGAGACACATTCAGAAAGAAGCTGGACAGGCTTTTTGGCACATGTCAGGGTACTTCGAGGAATGCTGGCGGCTGCTGGGAACGGCACACCGAGGACACAAAGGGCTGGAAGCCGCCCCGCTCCCCACTGGCAGCGAGCCCCCGGCCGCTCTGCTCCGACCCCCCTGGCGATCGCGGGGTCTGGAGGAGGAGGAGCGGCTGCCCCGACCCGTTACAGATAATTAGACGTAACAAAGGGGTGATCTCCCCGCACGCGGCTCATGTGAATCATGGCTCGGTCGTAGGCCACCTGCACAGACTTGCGGATGCTGGTTTTTCGGCCTTCCATCATCTTCAGTTTGTCCACGGTGTCGTCCACGCCGAGGGGGTACACCTTGTCCCGCGGGAGCCACTGCCTGCGGTAAGAGCACAAAACCCAGTCACCAAGGGCACGGAGAAAGGCTGGGGAAAGAAGAGCCAATACCTGGAGGGATCCTGACCTCGCAACATCACACCCGAGCCCTCTGCAGCAGGCTGACTGCTCCCACGTGCCTGGCTCAGGAACCTTCCCTCCATCTGCAGCACGGCCTCTGGGCAGCCTCCTTCCTCCAGCCCTTCCCTGCCCTCAGGAGAAATATTCACCCTGGCAGGGCTGCTACCTCCCTAAAACCCCTTCCAGGGATGCAGGTAAAGACTGTATCAAGGAGATGGAGGGGGAGGAGGGCTCTCGAAGTCCTGTGAGGCTCCTTTTTAAACTGTCGGTGTCTCGTTTTATAGAGGAAAGAGGAGAATAGGCAAGTCTACTCTCCTCCATTTGCATGTGCACCCCAACTGCTCAGCATCTGCTTTGTCCTCGGTTTAAACCCTGCAGATCTTTGATCCCAGCAGACACCGACTCCTGTGTTAGTGTTTATTTGCTTGGTTCTTGTTGCGTTTGCAGGTTAAATCATCCAGCGGGTTCAGCAGACGGCCGCCTGCCTCGTCACGGGGACTCACCTCTTCCAGCGCAATGCTCCAATTTTACAAGCCTGCCATTGTTTCACCTGCTGATTTCAGAGCCTTACTGCTCATTTTTAAGGCACTTCATTGGTTTGTGGCTTATTGTATGTCTGGGTTGTTGTCACCCCGTGAGCCTGGTCAGCCACTGACACTAAAATCAGCAGATTCAGCCTGCCTGAGAACAGTAAAAGGCCCTGAGATATTTCACTTGCCCTGAACCAGGTGCTTACACCTACATTTCCCATCGTAAAACTTCATTTGAAAACTGCAGGTATCGCTACCTCTGAAAAATCAGGCTGTTAGTTTAGGTCTAAATATGGGGAAAAAAAAACATCCAGCGTTTTGAAAATGTTACCCTGGAGATTCCTGGCAAATCTTTTGTGCAGCAGGAAATCTGGCTGCTGAGCCTGCTTGTGTTTTGAAGTAAAACGCTCCCTCTAATTTGCCAGAGATTTTGACCACTATAAATTGGCTCTTCGTGTGTCTCAGTGTTTTTGTGGTGCTGTGACCCCCGGGTGAAGGCTGTCGTGCTGCTCAGCACGGAAACGGAGCGGTCAAATGCCACGTTCTTGGGCCAGGGAAAAGCAGACCGGCTTCCCCATTTAGACTTTTCTCGATTGCTGCATATTTAAGTTCTGATTTACATGTAACATCATCGTAGCAGCAACTCCTGTACGCTCCCATACACCAAAGATTACGTTGAGCCTTCCCTCTCTGCCGCAGCACTCACCCCAGGCCCCCGCCGGTCTGCATGCACTCACCAGGTTCTCTTGTTGTCAAAGAAAAGGACAAGGAAGAGTTTTTCGCCTGCCTCCGTCTGCCTCTGCTCCCCCAGCTTCAACACATCCATGGGTGGGACTGGGATGGGGACTCCATTGTGGAGCAAACCCTCACGCGGCATCTTGGGATCGATTATCTGTGACACAGGGGAAGGATATTTAAGCACAAACGCCTTCAAGCACTGCAGAAAATGCGTTTATTTTTCCCGTTCTTTCCATCTATCCAGGCTAGACGATTAAAACCTACTCGGGACGGGTAAGCAAATTGCTTGCCCCATCTCAGCAGCTCTTTTTAACAAATTCTCCTGTGCTCAAGGCTTCAGTTTGGAAAGGAAACCACTCAGCCCAGCAGCCAAGCCCCTGATGTTAAAAAAAAAAAAGCAAAAGAACAGAAGTATGTGGCTCTTTGTGGCTGCAGATGCATTTATGCTAATTGGTAATTAAGCACAAACTCAGCATGGCTGTGTTCAGCAAAGGATTTCCCCCCCTCTCTCCAACCCCGTGCGATAAATTTAAGGCCGTTGCTGTGCTCAGCAGGCATAATGTTATTTCACAACAGCTCCATTCTGGTGCGGCTCGATTGACTTTAGTGGCATTGCTGAGATTTATGCTGTTATTAGATCAGAATCAGACCCGGTATTTTAAGAGAGCTGACAAGCAATGCTGGCTTTATCAGGCGAGGGGAGCGCGGACCACAGTCATTTTGGAGAGAAATTACAACAAAGGCATCAATTGTCCCTACATCAAGCAGAAATGTCAGTGTCCAACATTAGTGCTGTATGATCACAGGAGGGGAATGAAGCAGCGAAATGGGGATGTAATACTAGGTCTTCTCTTCTCTGCCTCCTGATCCTGGCTTCTAAGGGCTTGAAAAAGCAGCTTGGCTCTGACACTGGCCAGCTGCAGGATTTCATTAAGCCACTTTACCACCACAACACATTGCTATGAAAAAAAGCCTTATTTTTGGGCAACGTCACCATGCTAAAAGCACAATCTGACTTTGGTTGTAGCCACATCACGATCTAAAAAATGCTTTGGCCGGCCAATACGGAAAGCAGGTCCAAAGCTGTTCTCTCCTCTGGATTCCTACCCAGAGTAAAAGCACGGATGAGGGTCACTCTTTTAGCAGAATCTGCTCTTTTTGACAGCATCAGAATTGTACCGAGCCACGGCCGGGCATACTTGCTGTGTCAGCTTACGCATGGTTTCACAGCTCTGCTGTTTGGACGTAGAGACCTGTATGATTTCCGTGACGCCCACCCTTGCTTTCAGCCCCCTGCCATTTCTCAGCAGTCCCAGGCGCTGTCTCTCTTAGTGATCCCAGCCATAAAGGTACCTCGGGGAACGGCTGCAGCCGTGCAGAAACTACGCGGAGCGGAGGTGGCTGGAAGAGCCGTGTCTCAGGGGGTATATTTAAAAGTAGCAGAAACAAGAAGACGTAGTCAGACTACCTAATGTTCTTACTTACATACTTACTTCAGCAATCTCTCTCTGAATTTAACAAGCACTTAAAAGCCTGCAGTGCTACTGGCACTTCAAGCAATAGCTGCACGTTATCCTACTTTGGAACTGAGCGTGGTGCTCACTGAAGCCAAGTTTATGGCTTTCACAGTAATAGTTAAGTATCTAAAAAAGGATAAATATTCAAGAAGCACTGTTCAAAGGACGAGGTCCCCAAACATGCATACATTTTCAAGTCTAACATACAGCTATTTCAAGAGGATCTATATACACCTGAAGGCCAGCTGGGCACCTGCACAGACAGCTGTACTCACGGGGTAGGAAAATGTAGGGGCGGTGAGACACCAGTGGCACCCAGCGCCTGCCTTCACAAAATATAAGTCTTCTCATTCCTACAGTACAGTGGAGAGGAGAGGGAGAGGAGAGGGAGAGGAGAGGGCTCTGAAACAATGAGCATAGGGAAAATAAACTGTGAAAAGGGGAAAAAACAAAAGCCACATGCTGCATGATTTTGAGAAGCTCTCCTTTTCTGGCTGGCTAGCACTGTGTTCTGGGGTACCTGCGCTGCTGCTACAGACTGCAAGAGAGCAGAAGGTACTTACCAGGGCAGGGTAGGAGGGATAGCCACGGCACTTGGCCCACACGAGCTCCAAGGGCTCCAGCTCAGCCTGACTCTCAAAGGCCATCAGGAGAGTCCTGCCTAAGGGACAGAAGGAGGCATGGCTTTACCAGGTACCAGCACGGAGGTTGCAATAACACAAGAAACCACCCTGCCACCCAACCCAGTCCTGATGGCTTGCCTTGTCTTGGTGGCAATCAGCTAAAGCAGCTGAACGACTTGCACTTACAACACGTTGACAATATTTCTGTTTCAGTTTCTTCTACCCTGTTTGGGTAGGCAGCAAGCAGAGAGCTGGGCTTTCACTTTTGCTGAGAACAAACCTCCTGTCCACTTACTTGTCACACAAAAGCACACATTCAGTCACCGACATGCACAAATGCACAATTCCAGACCAATTCTCTCAGTAAAGACAGGGAGCAAAACGGAAAGCTGCTTATTGTTTGAACCTACATACGTTTGGTATCCACATCCCTACGTGATAGGACACGCATCTCTTCTGTAAGTTTACGATAAATGGAACGTGCGGTGAGATACAGCTTGACTACAGCGAATGTCCAGCTTTCTTTACGGTCTGTCCGTACAGTTATTGTTCTGCCTTAAGACAGTTGTTCTCCTAAATCATAGGTCTAAGTCCATGCACTCACGGAGAATCAGAATATCAGAGAAATCATAGAATGGTTGGGGTTGGAAGGGACCTTAAAGACCATCCAGTTCCACCCCCAGGGACACTTTCCATTAGATCAGGTTCACAAACTCAGCTCTGAAATGAATAGCTGCAACATTGCTGAAATCAAATGGGTATAAAAGTGATGAATTTGGTCCATTACGCTCCACCAAGCTAAATCCACCCTCAGTGGAACTGATGAAGCTGTATCTGAGATTGATTTGGACCTCTGCTCCTTTTTATTCCTTGTAAATACAAATATCCAGCCAATTCTGATGTCACATACGTTGAGATGATTTGATCTCTGTAGGAAACGCCTGCTTCTCATTGACAGAAGTCTGTTAGCTACCGATTTTTTCAAGCTCGGGTCAGAAATGTTGCAGGCGATCTATTCAAGACATGAATAACTCATCTGCTAGCTCCTGGCCCTGGAAAAGGAGCAATTTTCATTACTGTGAATTTGACAGCAAGCAGTGCTTCCTCTGGGGGGAATGGTCAATGCTCCGACTTTACCACAAGTCAAGCTGAATCTAGAATACGCTGAACACAACCCAAATGAGTGCACTGCCAAGGCAGATCTGATGTGCTTCTCCGTTACTACATTCCAAGTGCATTCTTCTGTTAATGAAACGCTGTTATAAAGCCCAGAATCGTGTGATTGCACGTCTCCCGACACCAGCCCCTCTCTGTAAGCTTATCTCCAAAGCAGATTGCTGAGCACAGAGGGTCCAGGGCGATAACAGCTCCCGCGGAGACCGGAGCCAGCGCACAGGAGCTGTACAGAAGGGCACGGGCATCCCGGGATGCCAAAGCTGAATTCTTATTTCAGAGACACCAGCGTAAACCGGCACTAACTCTATCAATGACACACCATGACCAAGATGAGAATCTGGCCACGTGAGCGCTGGAAGAACGGTGTGTTGCCTCGGGGAGCATTAGAGGAGTGTGACTTAATTGGATAGCACAGTCTGACAAAGACAACGACTTTGTTACGAAGACCTTGAAAGCAAGGATAGCAATACAAGAGGGAAGAGCTATGAAGTCATCTCCACAGAGACAGACCTCTCTTGTAATTATCATTTACTGTTTGTATTGCAGCACCATGACAGAGAACTAGTCCCCTCTCTGAAGAGGGCAGTGCCAGACACATTGCACCAGACCAACGGAAGGCAAATATCTGAGGAAAATACAGGGCACAGCAACCAGCCAAAGAGAAAGCAGGAAAAACCTTTTATGCAATAGCACTACTTGGTAAAAAGCAGGGTGAGAACACACGGGCAGGTTAGCATCCTGACCGTGCCATCTGTGTGCTTCCTGGAGGGCTGGTTCCCAACATGCCCTGAGACCTGCTCCCCCTGCTTCAGGTGGGGTCTCAGCCCTGTCACGCTGTGGGACAGGAGCAAGGTGTTCCCCGTTTTTTTCAGGTGTTCATGTGAGCCTCTCTCACCTGAGCTGCTGTAATCAGAGTCTCCATTCACACCTTCCAAGAAGGGCACCCGAGAAAGGGCTGGCTTCCCTCGACTTCGCTTGGGAGGCATCAAACCACTGTCGGAACAAAAAGGAAAAGCAGGGAGTGAGGAAAAAACAGATGGCCCTTGAACACACAGCCAAATAAATGGATTCCCCTGTTTAAAATACAGGAAAATTACTGCACTGGTGCATCCCTGATGTGAAAAGAACACCGAATACTTGAGCAAAACGTCTCTTCTGGTGCCAGAATGCTGGACATTGCCCCAGCTTTTCCATGAGTGCTGCAGGGAGCCTCATAAAAACCTCACCAATAACGTGAGAAAGAAACCCAGCAAGGACTTCGTGCTGGAGAGGTGATGCAGTGATGTTTGGCACTCACGTGGGCTCACCCAGTTGTGTGTAGACTTCAAAGTAGACAGAGCAGCCCTCTGGTACGATGCCAATCTACCAGCAATTGAACAAGTTCTGAACATCCTTTTACCTCCCTACTACACACATTTCAGGAAATGGACCATCTCCATCTCAGGCAATTGTGTTTCTCTCTCTTCTTGTAATTATTTTTTACAGTTCTCCAATAACCACCCCATTCTGAGTGTATTTGCTGCTCAAAAAGCAAGAGTGGAGAAAAAAGCAGTAAACAGAGCTGCTCCTAAATAGAATAATTGTCCAAGTTCTCCATGAGACATCAGCTTGTTTTTAATTCCTTGTTTTGTGGGTGTCACATAGCTCTAATGTAATTTTTGCTATGTGAATTGCTTGCAATTATTGTAATAAGCACTTACATCGCACTTTTCATCTTCAAAGTACTTTGCAAACATCAACTAACAAGCCCCCACGCTCCCCTGTGAATTCAGTTTTGTCTCTCTCACTTCCAGGTGGGGAAACTGAGGTAAATATAGTAGGGCCATGAGACCAAGACATGGCCTGAAAGCAAGTTTCTGGCTCCTTGTCCTGTTCTGAGTTCATCCTCACCCCGTGAAGGATTTCTGCATGACTCAGGGGCTCCCATTTAAATGACATTACAGCTCAGCGGGAATCCAGCTCTCTGCTTTTTGCTCCCATCCATGCAGCTTCTCGACTTACAATATTTTACTGCAATAGTCTCTTGTGAGATCTGCACAGGGATCGTGGCAATGTCCGACTGACAGGAGAGGCAGTGATGCTCAAGCTGAAGATTTGGGTACAAAACCCAGAGAAAAGGGGGAGAGAGGAGGAGGTGGGTGGATGTCAGCTCAGAGAAGCGTTGGAGGCCCTTTGCTTCCAAGGGGCTCAGCATCTGCTAAGGGAGATAACTCACTGGGGCGCTGCGTGCTCCCCTGGGGCTGCCCAGACCCTGACAGTGGACGTGGGATCGCTCTGCAACCGCTCCCTGCCCTCGCAGAGAGCTCATTCCCTCCAAACCCAGGCCTTGCCTCTTTCCACAGACACAGGCTCCACAAGGCCCTCGAGCAACACCAGGAAATGAGACAAAAGGAGACAAAAACTGCATACCTGTAGGGCACTGCTCATTGCCTGCTGCCTCGGGCCTTTCCAAGTATTTACCAAAACATTTGAAAGAATTAAGGCACAGAATGGCTTATCTTTCTGTCCAAACCATGCTTTAAACAAAGCTGTTCATGAGTTAAAAGGCCAACTAACAAAACGCCAGCTCCTCCTGTTTGCAAAAGTTCTGGATGAAGAACACAGGGACCGCCCCGAAGTTTGCTCCAGGGTTAAAATGTTCATTTCAACCCCAAACCAACTGTGCTGTAGCCAAATTTTAAGCCTTTGAAAACTGATTTACGATGGAGACGCTAACCAAACCTTAGCTATACGAGCAAAGTTACACGCCTCTTTTGACAGCTAACATTTAGGATCACTCTGCAACGCAGAGCTCTTACCTGCAGGCTTCAAGCACCAGCCCACCGCCCAGGCCTGAGCCACACTCGGAGTCGGAGCCGTTTTCTGCGTGCTTCGCAAAGCCGTTGGTCACCCCTGCCAAGGAGACAAACAGGAATCAGCCCCAAAAACAGCAACAACAGAGACGCTGCCAGAACTCAGGTAGGGTACCTGCCTGCTGACCTGGAAAGGCAGAAGCAGTCACAAAGATGCCGAGCGCTTCAACAGGAGAGGGAAATTCGGAGTTCCCCAGGCTCAGCTAGAACCCAAAAGTGACCAGGGAGAGGTATTTCTGCTCCCCACACCCGGGAAATTGGGCGGCCTGAAGAAGCAGCGAGTGCTGAGGAAGTGTCTGGGGATGGTGCAGGAGAGCTCCACGCAGCACACGGCTCACCGGGCAAGGCCAGACACAGGCTGGGAAGCAAACCCTTTGCTCATCTGGCTTCAAGTGCATTCAGAAAAGACGTGGAAGCTTCACGCTGACTTATCCCTGCCTCACCCCAGGCCTGGCTCCCGGGCTGGTCCCTGCCCATGGAGCAGGCATAGGAACCCATCGCTTATTTGGTTACAGCTTCCGTGCTGGGAACAAAACTTCTCCTGGAAAAATTGTTTGCTTCCATTTCTGGAAATTGGATTTTCCAACAGGCAGAGCAGACGCCGAGGAAGCAAATTGCCCCTGGGTAGAAGCCCTCCCTCTTCTCTCAGGCCAGTACAAATGTCACTGCAGTGGAATATTTCAATTCCTTGCCCCAGGCGCTGACTGCACTGGAAATCTTACCTTTGCTGCCAGGTTTCCTGCACCAGAGGGATACCTACACGGGGAGCTGGCATCACCTCTGGGATTAGACAAGGTCTTAGAACCTAATCTCCCAGCACAGGCAGGGGTGCAGAAGCAACACCCCCCGAGACCAAGCACCAACCCAGCGCTGCCCCAAGAAAAGCAGAGCAGGCACAAGCAGGCAGACGATCACTGCCTTTACCCATCCTAAACACAGCACGGGGGTCCAACAGTCCCCAGGTTTCCTGCGGGCTCCCCAGAAGTCCGTGAGCCACACAAAGAGCAAAATCATGTCAAGGCCACTATTATCTTTCCAGCTTTAACACTGCAACTGCCACAGGGAGCGCATTTCTGGGCAACACCTTGGTGTGACAACCCCGATCACGCTGACCTGCCTCTGTGGCAACACTGACTTGGCGTACCGGACACTCCCTGCCGTTAGGAGAAAACAATTGTGTTTGAAACAGCCAAAAGCACTGAATCACCAAAGCAGTGCTGCGATTCAGGAAAAAAAAAGCAACAGTGCTTCTTCAGCAGAGGAAAAATATTACTGCCTAGCTATCACTGATTTTCCAGCACCTTTCCTGTGCTTTTCCTTTTTTAATTTCAACTTCTCATTCAGAGCTTTATCCACTGTGGGTAACTCCTCTCTGCTTTAATTACTGGCACACAGTGACAGTGTGCCCCTCAACTAGGAGCCTCTCTTTGGAGAAGACGTTCATGTTTCCTTTAACCCGTCCTGGTAAGTCAACCCCAATGTGCAATTGCTTTCCTCCCACTCTCTATTTATGAACAACCTTCGACAGCCAAATAACTTTAAGATGGTATTTGAGGTATGGGCTGTCAAGCCTTACACATGGGAGCTGTCCCACGATGGCCGTTAACACAGACTTGGAAAGAAATCAAATTGCTGCCGCTCAGATGTTCCTTTTCACCTTGAATCTTTCTAAATTTGATCTCAGCTGCTTATTCTTGTTTACGGGTCTCGTTCGAAAAGGAACCTGTTTGGTCTTCCCACTAATTTTATCTGAGTCTCAGAACTGAGAGTACAGCTTGGTTTAAAGGCAGTGTTTACCATCTCATCTTACACGAGTGTTGTGTTACTGGTCCACTGCACGCTTCCGAACAAACACATCACTTCTGCAGAAGGAAACCCTCACTCCTCAGAGCAGCCTACTCAACACTAAGTTTCCCATGAGGGCAGGCATGCCAGCACTTCTCAACCCTTACTACAGACCCTGGAATCTCCAGCCAGGCCATTCAACATCTTTGCAAGCAGCTGGGCATGGTGGCTTGCTCTACAAAAAATGGCAAGCTCCTTCTCTCAGCAGCCCTGCTGACTGGTGAAAAGAAGAATTACTTGTAACCCAGCCTGGGTTTCATCTCCTTAGCTTTAAATGTCTAAAACGGAGCAGCCTAGAGCTGAACTAAGTTACTACAAACTCCAGGATAGTCGGGAGAAAAGAGGTGCAACTCATTATGGACATATCTTGTCTGCCCCGTTTTAGGAACCTGCAGAAGAGGTGAGGCTTTCCTCAGGCACCTCTGGCTCTGGTGACTGTGTGTCCTCCAAGCACAAAGTGAGCTTCAGGTGAGCAGTTCACGTGCAAACATCTTTACCTGGCCTCAGCACTCCCAGCACTCTCCCAGCCCTACCTAGCAGTTTCCAGGTGTACAAAAGGAAGAGAAATCCCCAGGAATCACCTCTCTGTCCTGCCTGCCTGGGCGACTTCTCTCCGTCGCTCTCGCCGTAACTCCTGCTCTGCGGCCGTTTCCGGGCTTGTCGCTCCCTGTCGCTCTGCCCGTGGTCCTCCCCGTTCTCCAGGGAGCAGTCCAAGCCCCTCTGCAGCTTCACCCCATTCTTAGCTTTTTTAAAAAGGACAGATGTCCGTCGGCCCACGCCACTGAAGGGGGGGCTGGTGGGGGTGTCTGCAGGCGGCAAGGCGAGTCCGTTCAGGCCGTTGTCACTCAGCAGGCGCTGGAAGGCTTGGCTCTCCCGCTGCAGCGCCTTCTTGTCGAAGAACTCCCTGTCCGACATCACTTTCTTCTGCAGCTGGTTCAAGGACTTGCTTTCGTTGATGGGTTTGAGCGTTGGAGGGTCCTGCAGAGACTCCAGCTCCGAGAAGGAGGGTGCGGGTCCCGTGGGCTCCAGGGTGGGAGGGTGCGGGGGCTTGGCATCATCTGATAAAGGAACAAAGAATCTGCTTGAACATTTTACAAAGAGTTATTCTCAGAACTCCCCAGAGTCATTCCTGTCTTCCACTAAAGCCATAGACAGGAGGTACAGCAGGTGCTGGCTCTCAGCTAGGAGAGTTAGAAGTGAAATCCTGTTGCAACCTCTCACCTTTCTCCCCTTCCTCATCCTCTTCCTTCAACGTTTTATCCAGCCCGTCTTCCCACGGCACAGGCTCCCCGTTGGGCATGGTCTTGTTCTGCTGTTGGGCCAACTTCTGCCGAATGGAGTTGATTTCCCGTCTCAGGAGCCGGATGCGTCGCGTCCGGGCACCGCTGGACCGCATGGGGCTCACTATGTCTAGCTTCTCCAGCAGCTCCTTCAGCTGGGCCTCCAAGGAGAGGTGAGCCCGGTTCTCTGGCAGGAGGATGTTATCCACTGCAGCAAAAGAAATTGTAACAGTGAAGGGAAGGAGCAAGGCTTTTTGGAGAAGGGAATTCCACTGCTGCTATTTGGGACCACAGCCATGCCTCATTAGCATCGATGCTATTTATGAACCAGTTGCTTTAGTTTGGGGATTTACAAATTATTAGCCCCGGAGCTTGGACTTCCTTCCACTGGGTAAAGAGCCGCTGATTTAACTTGCCCTGCCCTCCAGTTCCTGTTACTGTCCCGGGGATGGCAGTGAAAGAACACGTGTCTGCACCCTACACAAGACAGCTCACAGTCCAGGTCCTTCACAGGCCTGCTGGAGTGCCAGCAACTGCTGGAGCAGAGCAGACAGCTGAGAGCTGCCCTATCATGCATTAACACCAATTTCCTAACACACTTTCTGTATTTAAGAAGGCCGAAACATTTAAGAAATTAATCAGAGAGTGAAAGCTCCTGGATGGCTGGATGGCAGCCGTGTTCTGCACTAAGTTTAGCAAAGAAATTGTACACCATTGCCAACCAGTGCTTGGGGTCTGCCTCTTGAGATGCTGAGCTTGGCTGTGGGCATGGCTGGGGTCACGTTGTGAATGGCAAGTCTCACCTAGAAGGACTGCTTGGGTCCCAGTACCGTAATGCCACATCATCTCCTCCCAGCCCTTAGGGCTCCATCTAATCCAGCTGGTCTATACTTTGTCCATTTGTTGCCTACCCTGGAAGGCTTTGCGCCTCCTGTGCAATCCTCGAACAGGGGTGAATCCATATGAGTTTTCTCATTCAGTTCTCCCTCATTATTTGTCACATTTGCAACCATAGAATCACAGAAACTGAGAAGGAAAATAGTCTCAACCCCTGAACAATTCAGAGTTGGCTCTGTAACAAGCCACGAGCATGTAACGATTATCGCTTTAATTTACAATGAAATATATGATCTTTCCTTAGAGCAAAAATCCTAGATCCACCTTTGCATTCTTCTTTAAAATACCAATTTCTGATACACCCACGGCACAAATCAAACAGCACAGGCAGGTACAAAGTTCTTCTGAGGCAGATATGCACTGAAAGAGCTGGAACTAAGTTGCACTTAGCTCTGAGAGCTCAACTCACCTGAAAACCTGCTCTTTGAGGCTATGAAGGAGTTAGACATATGCTTAGGTAAATACATGGATAGGAAACATTTTTTTATGTTGAATGATGGCTATGATTTTCACACAGGCTATGTGACATACTCAGAACAAAGTACATGGTTACGATCTATCCAGAAAGTAAAAGTTAATCAACACTCACCATCCTCCCAAGAAAAGCGGTAAAAGTCCTCAGTTTTGGGTGACTCGGGCAGGTGAATCCCCACATCAGTGTCAAAGCCGATGTTTTCAGCCTGCCGCCGTGCATGACGCAATATCGCTCCTCCGAGGTCTCTGAGCCGGACAGCTGCTCGGTGGAAAATCGTGTCTTTAGCATTATACCTCATGCAGTTGGTAACTATAAGGTTAAAGTCTTCCTCAAACTCATCCAATGTTCGGTACAGGTGGGACTCCAGCTTCCGCCTCATGGTGGAAAAATCCATTGGGTTGGAAATGAATTCCAGGTAATCTGGAACCTAAACATATAAAACCTGTACAATTACAAAAACCATTTACTAGCCAACTAGAGCGCATCCATCATAAGCACTCTGAATGCCCTTTCCACCTGCAAGGGGCGGTGCCAGCAGTTTATTTGTGTGTCACCCAGTCAAGGCAGACACATCCTGTCTCCGCAAAGCATTACTTGTCTGAGATGCGCTGAAGCTTCCAGAAAGCCATACCCTGTTTTGGCCTGGAAGGATCCCCACACTGTGAGTCCTCTTTGAGATATTCTTCAGTCCACCAGCAGCTTGGGACAAGGTGGTTTGTGCTGCCCGGGTTACGACAGCACATGAGCTTCTGCCCAGCAACACCTCGTCTCCAACCCGTTAGACACCCCTAGGAAAGAGACTTGCCTCGTTCAGGTTGACAGGCTCTGCGAAGATCTGGGCAGCATCCTTCTCCTGCAGCAGGTCCAGCGTTGTGCGCAGAAGGACATTGAAAGGCGTCAGCTGTAGCTCCATAGCAGCCTGCTGAACCTTGACCTGAGAACGGGAAAACGGCGATGAGCACAGTTATCGAGGACAGGATATGCAGATAGTGTCTCCCTCTCGTTTCTCCTGAATCATCAACCCAGCCCTGCTCAGTGGTGGAAACCCCAGGTCATCATGCCACTGGCCTGGTAGACTCACTGCTGAAGAATTTCTGGCACGCAGTTTGTCTTTTCCATGTGCATAATGCGCACGAGCAGACATCACTCTGCAGAGCCTAATTTCAGAGTCCAAACTTTTTGTATGGGGAACTCCTTTTCATCCCACCTCATAAAGCCAAATGAGAGAAAACCCCATAAAACTGAAAGAGAATAGAACTAAAAATGAAAACAGGAAGAAGTTTTTCATGCCTGGTAAATTATCCTGTAGAACTCCCTGCCTCGAGATATTATTATGCCAATTAGCAACATTACAAAGAAGTTAAAAGCAAGTAGGTGTTTACATGAACACCACCACTCGTAATTAGACGAGTGAGCATAAACAAAGTTCAAGATATAAGCTCTCACACTTCAAGGCAGAAGCCACACCACAATAATGGTTAGAAGCACGGGAGATTCCTAGCGCAGTTTCTTACTCCATTCTTTCTGGAGTCCCTAATGCTGTCTTGATTTCAAGCCAACAGCTTGTAGCACCAGTCTGATCTCTTACACTGAAACTCTATTCAAGGGAGGCTGGGAAAGGATAGAGGTATTTATTTCTCCTTTAATGTTTTAATTTCTTTGATCTTGTAATCCATCATTATGCCATTAAACCAACCACTTCAATAGGAAAGGAAAGCAAGTCTGTTTACGCAGAGCAAACTGTATTTGATGTGCTCAGCAACAAGACAGCATCGATAGGAGAATGAATGAAGGCAGATAAACGACCTTTAAGTCAGCGGTATGACCGCACTCTTCCCCCAAAACAGGAAAGAACCTGAACAAAGAGTCAGAACTCTGGAACATCCCTGCCACTCACCTAAAGGCTGGGCTGGGCAACCAGATACACTTTTCTGTGATACCATATCAATTTCTAAAGCACACTGGAGTTTAAAAAGCTTTTATGGATTTATCCAACTGAGATATGGATACGCCGAGATATCAAAAGCAAACAGATACAAAGCTCGAGTGAATTTTTTTTAATCCTCCTACCTAAAATATGTCCACCCAGCAAGCAGGACTGAGCCACTGCTATAGATCAGAGATATCACAGCAGATGAACCAGTGCTGGCATCAAGAGGCCTCCAGAAAAGCCGTGGGCAGTTTTTGGACATGGAAAAAAACAGCTTACAGAGGGGCCGTGATCACAGAGGATGCTGCTTTCCCTCTGTCTGGCTCCCTGCAGTGCCTAGCAGCAGGGAGAGCACCCAGGCAATGCCTGAGGGCATGCATTCAGGCTCATGTGTGCAGGTTGAGTCTTTCATGAAGCTGTCCTTGAAGATACTTGTGCCAGAGAGCGCAGCTGCACCGTCAGAGGCAAGGAAAGACCCTCAAAAGGCAGAGCTGGCAAGCAGAGGAGGTGACTTTAACCAGTGCAACTGCACACAGGTCAAAGAGGGAACTGGAAAATTTAGTAAATGGTCTCCACCTTAAAACTGCTTCTTCTCAAAAAGGATACTTAGAGGACAAAACTTGGGCATTTTTAGATATAGAAATGATGAGCAGAATTGTGATTTAGGCCTTTTTCTGGAGAGGGTGTTACCAGCATCCTGAAATGAACATTAAAGGAGATCCAATTTCTGCTCTGCAGAACACCTAGTCCATGCCCAGGACAGAAAAAGATAAGGGGTGTTGGAGGTCATGAATACAATCCACCACTAGTTATGCAAACAAATTTCCCCAGCATTCTGCAGCCCAGCACTGGTCCTGGGGGCAGAGGCTGTTACTGATGTAGGTGCTGAGCGTGAGACGGCTGCTCTGCACATCCCCAAGTCAGACTCTATGAAAAGAGGAAAAAGCCCCCCAAAAACCTGCCGTGCTCCTCTGCCTTCTGCAACACAAGGTGCTTGCACGGGACTGAGGCAGCAGCCTGACAGCCCAAGGTACCTACCTGCTCCCGTTTGAGCTTTTCCCTCTTACGGATGAGCTCGATGAGCAGCCGTGCCCTCTCCAAGTCATGCCTGAGTTTTTGCCAGTACTTCAGCTCTTCCTTCACTGCGCTGGTCTTCTCATCCTGCTCCTTCTGTAACACATAACAGCGGGGCGAGATGAAAAACACAACTGGCTTCCTCTGTTTTCTCCTCTTTTCGAGGCGTCCCCCATGCACCGCTCTAATAGCCCGACTCTTCTCTCCTTGTCTCTTGTTCAGATGATGTCGCCTCCTCCCTACAGTGTTCAGCTGTCTAACAAACGTAACATCAGCCCTTCTGGATTTTGCATTATCTGTGAAGTTTGGCCTAAATCATACCGTAGCCACACTCCAGGAGAACACTTCAGTGCTTGCTCCCTTCTGCTCTCCGTGCCTTTACATCAAAGTTCATTACAGAGGCTGGAAATGCTTTTTGTTGGCTGCTGTGCGTTGGAGAGGCAGCCCAAAGGGTTTACAGTACAAAGGCGAGGCGAGCGAAAGCAACGGAGAAAAAAAAGCTATTATTATCCTCTTTGTAACCAATAGGAAATTGAGCCACGGAGAGATTCGCCAAAACACAAAGGAACAGCCAACGCGGGGGGATGAGCTCACACCTTCCAAGACACAGTTCAGTGGTTTCACAATGCAATCGTCCTTCCTCTCCTAAATCTGCAGCTTTTCACATGGTTTTGAGGATACAGCTGAGGTGCACATACTTTTGCCTCACAGCCAAGAGAAGGATGATAAATGCTTTGCATGATTTCGGTGGCTTATATTTGTAGAACGTTTGTCTTTAAGAACTTACTTATGGCAAATTATTAACTTAATACAGCAAGGAAATGCTGAGTTTCCCCAAGCTCCAGGCTGATGAGTGGGAAATATTTTTATTATTATTCATCCAGAGCAGTCCTGATGCAAGCCTATAAATTCCTCCAGCTACAGTAAAACTCAACGTGCACAACACGCACAATACCTACTACCCGGCTGTGTCACAGGGCAGATCTCACTACTTCATTACTTCACCAACCATTTCTTGTGCCAAACACAGCTCTGGTTAACTGCATCACATCACTCTGGATGCCAGCTCAGAGGAGGAAGCAAAGAAGCCCAGAGCTGATGATTATGTGTAAACTTCCATGTGAATGTCCATGGGAGGGTCAGAAATTCAAGCTGCAGGAAGAATGATCCAAACTGGAATTTAGCCAGGACTCTGGAGCTAACACCCATTTTCCTGAGGAGAGGATCTTTAATCATGAGAGAGGAACGTGGTTCTCTGACTCATCTGAGAGATGAGGCTACCGAGGGCCCGTCACGCCTCTGCACAATCCCAGGTCTCCTGACTCAGGTGGAAAACTCTTACCTGCTGGCTCATCAACACCAATTCTGGTGGCACAGTGGACATCCCAGCTATTTAGGCATGAGCATACCCAGAGAACAAAAGTAACTCAGGAAGAGCCACTGTCCTCCTCCACCTGGAGAGGGATTCTTTATGAGGGAGTGTAGTGATGGGACAAAGGGCAGTGGCTTTAAACTAAAAGAGGGTAGATTTAGATCAGGTATTCAGAAGAAATTATTTACTATGAGGGTGGTGAGGCATGGGAACAGGTTGCCCAGAGCAGTGGATGCCCCATGTCTGGAAATGCTCAAGGCCATGTGTGTTTGCCATCCTCCCGCGTGGGCCCAGCCCGCAGCTCGGTACCTGCTCCGCGTTCCTCTGGGACTGGAGGTGTGAGTGCAGGCGCCGGATCAGGGGCACCCCATTCCTCGCTTGGCGCTTCAGCAGCCAGTAGTTGTGGAGCCTCTGCATGAACTGGTTCTTCCTCTGGAGAGAGAGGCCGCTGCAGATTTTGTTCAGCCTAAAGGAAGCAAAGAGGCGTCATGGAGCCAGCTGCAAAGCAACGGTAACTCCGCAGACCCTGGTGATGCCACCAGGTTCCCGATGAGGCTTTGTGGTAGGCAGCTTTGAGGCTCTATGTCGATGCCTGCTCCAATCCACACCTGCAACAGGCACAACCTCAGCCGTGAAGATGTACATGCTCGCTTTTCAGAGCATATCCCTATCTCAGCAGGAGCTTGGCTGGAAGGTCTTACCAGGTACATCACTGCGCAGTCAAAGTATGCAGTCCCCAGTTCAGCTCCAAGCAGTAACTTGGAGCTGAAAAAACTGTTTTTCAACTAAAGCCGAAAAAAGAAAAACTATTTTCAGTGCCAGAATAACTTTACTGGGGTCACTGAAGTTTTATGTTATGAAGCCGCAGTCTGGGAAACTAACTTGACAGGAGTCCAGGAATAATGCAGTACCTATTTTAACCTTTTCAAACCATTCATTAGATTATACACGGTGCCTTATCAGCAGTCTTTCAAAGCTAATCTGCTGAAATACTGGCGACACATCACCGCAATTCCTCAGGCACCAAGTGAAAATTCAGCACTAGCTAATCCTGCATGAGACAACCGGGAGAAAAAACACACAGCCAGATTCAAAGCTGCTTGCAACACTGACAGGTTTGACATGCTCTGTAGTAAAAGGAGGAATTAAAAAAAAAAAACTATGAAATGAGAAGTTTAAATGTTTGCCTGTTAGGGACCACCGATGACATGACAGTTTGGGATTGCTGCTTAACAAGGCAGGGAAACCAGTGCCACTGACAGTTACAGGGAAGAACGCTGGTGAGGAGCACAATCTGAACCCAGTTATTGCTAGGTCTTGACTCAAGAAAGTCTTTCCAACTTCAACAATCTGAGGGACCGAGTCCTCAAACAGACCCTGTCCAGCTCCTGCTGTCCAGCTCCAACACTCACCTGTAAGAGGGAATTTGTGCAACTGTCACCATGGGCACAGACGAACGCCCATCAGTCGCATCGCCAGGCTCCTTTTTGATCTTCTGTTTCAATTTCACTTGGTTCTTTTTCAAGGACCCTTTGGGAGGGCCAGAATTGGCTTCCTCCTCTCCCTCCTCCTTCACAGTGTCCCCCTGCCTCTCACTGGTAGCAGCTGGAGCCCCTTTTCTCACTGTCCCAGGCGGGGAATGGCTCTCACAATAAGCAGTCTTGCGCACGGTGAACGTTGTGCCGTTGATGCCGGTCTCTCTCATGGGTTCGATCTTCATGAAGAGACCGGCCCGCTGGGCACAGGTGACATGGAAGGCAGTGTAACAGTTCACCTTGTGGCACTGGATAGCAGCTCCCATGCCCTTCTGCTTGCAGATATAGCACGTGAGCTTCCACCGAGCCGGGGGAATGTTGTTTATCCCTTCGATGGGCTCCAGGAACACAGTGTTTGCAAAGCAGACCTCTGGGATCCAGATGGCACAAACCACGTGAGCCCAGCGGCCATCGCTCGTCTGCTTGAAAGCTCCACCTTTGTTCGGGCAAAGGACACAATCCACGGGGCGAGAAGGAGACTGTAGGCAGCAGCGGCAAAGCCACTGCCCCTCGGGGATGTAGGGCACGCCGTAACACTCCTGGTGCACGGCCAGATTGCAGATATCACAGAACAGGATGACGTTGCTGTTGTGACACTCATCGTCCATGCAGACGCAGCAGAAGGCGTCCTCATCGATGAGGGACTGCTGAGCCCCGTTGTTCCGGCTCTCGAGGTACGACTCCTTTTCCAACCGGTCCACCAGCAGCTCGAAAGTGTCGGCAGAAACTGTCCCGTAACCATCATCCCTTCTCTTCTCATTGACCATTTCCAGCCAGGCCAGATCCTCCTCATCCATGTCATACTCCACCTCTGCATCGAGGTCCTCGGGAGGTTTTTCGATGTATCGGTAGTAGGCGGCAGGGAGGGGGGGGGCATCTGGCTGGCTGAAGGAGTCCACCACACGAAAGTTGGGCTGGGGTAAGTGTAAAGATGTTCCTGGTGCATGTTTGGAGCAGGACTCCTTCTTCTTGCCTTTGGAAGGTGTTTTCTTGGATTTGGAAGGGAAAAGGGGCTGCTCGCTGTTTTCCTTGTTGCTGTTGCACTCTGTGATGTCCTGGGCAGTCAGCTCGTCCTCGGTGATGATTTTTAAGGGATCATAGATGCTGATGCGGTGAAGCCGCCCATCGATGTCTACCTCCACGATCCGCTGGGCCTGAGCGTACGTCAGCGTCTCCCGAGTCGGCGAGCACTTGAGGCTGTAGGGTGAAGGAGAACGCCTCCCCTCCAAGTTCTGCCGGGACCTCCTCCGAGGCTTCCTCATTGCTGCGGCCCAGAGACCCTGCAACAAACCAGCACCAGCGTAAGCCAAGGAGACGAGCAAACAGGAGCAGCACAGATTGAAAAAGTCACACGGCAATCGCAACAGAAAAACATTTCCAGTAAAGACCCCAGCAGTTTCAGGCTTGCTGAGGTTTCTTCACCTTCTTAGCTACAAGCAAGGACGAGATGTATCAATCATTTCTTGCAATGCCCATCACAGCAACGCACAGCACCCTCCAACTTTCTCTACGTGCATGCCAGGAGATGTACATACCCCCACAGCACCAGCTGAGAAGCGCTGAAATGTTGTTTACAGCACAGCATCTAAACACGCTGCTGTGCATTCAGGTCAGCAAACCGCTCAGATCCCCACAAACTCAGCCAGCATTTATTCCATCTGCTTGCACCGTTCACACGCTTAGTTCACACAGGCCAAGTTCTTCTCTCTGTTCTTTTGCCCGTGACTTTTCTTTTATATCCCCAACAGCACACACAATGTGCTGGATGTTTTCCAGACCTAAACGAAAGCCCTGTTCCTGCCCTATAAAAGCAGCTCCTTTTTTTTTTGTGTGTGTGTGTGGCTGAGCTCCACGTGAGAAAACCAGCAGTGCTCCCTCAGTCCTGGAGGGAGCTCTCCCACATTCCCCACCTCAAGGCTGCCACTGCCACTTCTTCCTTTCCCACACTGCAGATGCAGAAAGTTCTGTTTTGCTCCAGTTTTGCTTTTCTTTCTCCTGCAGATGCAGCTGTTCCTTACACCACTCTGCAGACAGAACATGCTGAAATGACCCACGTCCTTCACATTATGCAAAAAGGGTCAGAGAAGCCTGAGAAGAACCACAGGATGAACTGAGCAATGGGTGCTAGGTGTGCATCCCTTCTGCTCTTTGGCGGGATCTACAAGGACGCAAAGGGGAATGAGCAGCACGGATCCAGATGGACTTACTGGCTCTGGCTCAGCGTCAGCCCCTCCGGAGCCACAATCCATGTTCAGGCACCCGAGCTGGTTCTGCATGCAGGATCCCAGGGGTACAAGCAGGAAAGCAGCAAGACACCTTCTGGATCAAGCTGTCCTGGGAGCTGTGCAACGGTATTCACACAGAGCCTTAACTAAAAGCCCACGCCAGCTCTGCCCTCGCGAATGGCTAATCGGCAGCTGAGATAATTATTTGAGAGTCGGCTCCTGACGTTAAGGAGGTGCCCGGCAAGGGGGAGCGAAGCAGAAGCCTGGAGCGGTGAGAAGAGCTGGGGGAGGATGGAAACACAGCGGCAGGAGCCCAGCGCTCTCAGGGCGAAGGAGGGAGGGGAGGCAGCAAAGAGGGAAAGTGGAGAGGAAGCCAAGTGAGTAATGCAAGGGAGAAGGACAGTGTCAGGGATGGGAACACGAGATATGGGAAGAAACGGGCTGAGGAGGAAGCAGGCCGAGGAAAGAGGGAGAGGAGGAAAAGAAAAGCAAATGTAAAATCTCCCCAAGAAGATAAGCTGCCCCAGAGCTTATCTGTTGCTGCGCAGAGGCCTGAACCAGCACCTCACCCTCATTTAGAGCATTCCACGCTTGCAGCCCTCTTCTGTGGGACTTGCAGACAAGAAAAACCACTACAAAAAACACAATTTGTGTTTAGCTGTTGCATTATTTCTACTTTGTGATGGATGTAACCTCACAAAACCTCACTTGTGTGACTCAGAGCAAGCAGCACCTCACGGGACCAGTGCCTACAAGAATTCATGAAGTTATTCCAAGGAAGGAGTAACAAATTCCAGGAGTGACACATTTCTTTCAGAAGTACGAGCTGTGTTAACCATGAGAGTAAGCCATGGTATGACACGTATGCTGAGAAACAAACAGGCTTTGGGAAAAGTTTCTAAACTCTCCTTTGCATCCACAGAAATAAGCTGCACGTGCCAGTTTCAGTAAGCACACCCATGATGACAGAGTCTAAAAGCACAGCGTAAGCTCAGATGCAAAACGTGAGAGGGCAATTTCCACCTGCAAATATTAGATACCATGATCTCCGGGATTTTTGCCTTAAAACTCTACTCAGCCACTTGATCAGCAGACTGCAGAGATGCAAGTGAACTTGTCCCAGACAAACTCCGATTGCTTCAGCCAGTAGGAAAAAAAAAAAAAAAAGAATTTTAAAAGAGGGTAAAGAGGGTATAAAGGCAGCTTGATGTACAGATGAAACACCAAGAAAACCCTGCTAACATAAGGCTCTGTAAACTGAAGAAGATATTGGAGGCAAAAAGTTACATGAACAACAAGATATTGGAGGATAAAGGAATTAGAATGACCTGACCACAGTCATTATTAATGTTGTGTTCAGGAAAAACAAAGCATTAGCTGATTGCTGGGAGTGCAGAGAGAAGAGCAAATTAAAAAAAAAAAAAGAAAGAAAAAAGAAATCCAAGCACCTCAAGGAAGGGTTATTTTACCTGCTGACGGAAATAACAAGGGTACTGCATTCTTGTAGCTTTAGTGAAACAATCAGTATATTGTCTGGAGAAATTACCCCAAGTGGGTTTTCTACCACAGCAACTGACTGTTATAAACCAGCGCGTTTGTAAAACACACAATTACTTAATGCTACACAGAAGGATCTAAAATGGTATGGAAATTGCTGCCAGCAAGAACCGAGTGCCTGGATAAGACATGCCAGCTGATTTCTAAAAGGTATCTAGATCTTAGGAGAGATGCAGCTACCCACCTCCAAAATGCCTTGAAAGCAGCCATGAAATGAACTCAGACACACTGCACTGAACACTGAGACCTTGTCTGCAACACAGAAACTTCTAAGAAGCAATCTAGGAATGTTTTGATCTTCTTGGCACACTTGAAAACATCTCCCAGCCACATATAAAAATAATCCCTCTGCAAACAGCATCCGTGCATGCTAAAACGCTGAAGAGACTTGACTTCAGCAGGGTTAAACGCTATTTCAACCCATGCTGTTTCTGTCCTACCCTGGACAAAGGTTGCTGATGTAAGAGCAGAAAGTTCAAAGAGTCGTCCTCTCGCTGTCGCCAGTGTGCTCAAGGCTTTCCAAAAACCTCCCATAATCCGTTTCCGCTGGGTATTGCGCCAGGAACAGGGGGATAGGTTCCTAGAGAGCACAACTGAACAAACAACGTGGCTAAAACGCACAAAGCTGCCAGAGCTTAATTTAATTCTATCCCACCAGTTTGCTCAGAAATGGCTCAATCCTCTCGAGCAGCAGTTTTCATCCCTGTGGCCCAGAAATGCCTGGGCTCTAAAAAGGGAACTAACAAAAACAAGCCCCATCGGGAGACTTCAATGTACTACAGAGGGGTAGACAGCTCCGCTTAAAAAATGGGAGAGATCCACATTTTATTGCAACACAGGCCCCTGTTTTATGTGCAGCCTGGATAAATCCAGCACAAGTGGATCCTCTAACAGGGCTAAATGTCGCTGTGGTTTACACCCATGCAGCGCTCCTCTGAGGACCCGAGGCACCCGCTCACACCTCAGGAGCCCTCAGCCTCCTTCCCAGCCCTCCTTCCTGCTGCAGTCCTTCTTTCAGGCCTCGCCATGCAGATGACCAAGGATTTTCTTTCCAGCACCAGATTTCTTTGCTAAACCTGCAGAGGTCACAAGGCTGGAGCTCAAGGCAGTGATGCTGGGGGAGCTTCTGAGCCATTTCCAGCAGGGCATGTGGATCCCAGAGAAGAGCGAGGTCCCTTGCTGATGAAGATCTTTGCGATTTAGAGAGGGGAAGGCCAACCTGGACCTCAGCAGGAGGCAGAAGATGGGAACAGTGCTGCTCTCACTCCACTCCAAAGCATCCTGACCATGTTGACTGTGGCTTACACAGCCCTAAACAGCCCAGTTTTAGTTAAGGCTTAGCCTGGTGTTAGCAGCAAGCGCCTCTCCCCGGGGCACCAAGTCAGACACAAGGCCTGGAGATGTTCGTCCTCCCGCTCCTCAGCATTGTCCCGTGCTGGCAGCGCCCCAGCCCTGGGCAGCCGCCTGTTGCTGTTTGCCCTGATTTTAAATCTGCTCCTGCGCAGCATGGAACGAGCACCTACAGAGCTATTTAAGAAACATATCCGTGAAATAACGGCAACAGACGCCACAGGAGAGAAACCGCCTGAGGCAGCCGCATCTCCTCTCCACCACACGTCTCCTTCTCTTGCCAACCAAGAGCACCAAGAGGGCCAAACTCCTCCACGTGCCCACAACGTCCGTGCTTCTCCACAGACCCACACGGACCCCAGACCCCGTGAGTCCACCCCGATGCCTACGAAGCAGCGTCAGGAATTGCCTTTCGAGCTGGTGCGTGCTCCAGCACACCGTTATCGATCCCTGAATATTTCTGTAACCTAACGGAGACGCGGCTCACGCCGGGAGTTGCGCCAGGCCGCAGGAGGGGAGCTCTGTGTGGACATGGTTGGGTGCAACACGTTTGTGGCAGGCTGGGGATGAAGTTGAAGGGGAAGCCTGGTCTCGGCTGCAGCGCCCTGAGGGGAGCTGTGGCAGGTGCCAGCTGGGGGCAACTCTTGGGAGCTCCTGGGTGCTGCCAGGGCCATGGCAGCCCCACAGGCAGCCCTAGCTGCAGCCAGAGATCTGGGGCAAGGCACAGCAGGGACCCTGCAAAGCCATAACGCCGCGCCCATGGGTGCAGGAGGCGAGGCGGGCGGCTGCGATGAGCTCGGCCCGTTCTCAGCACCCCGGGGTGCGAAAAAAGTCCCCAAGGAGACACGGAGCGGGCCGGGAGGGGGAGCGACAAAGAGCGCACGAAAAGCTAAGACGCTATTGGCTCGCGCCGCTGTCCATCCCGGCCCCGCCGCCAATCCCAACGCGAGGCGCCGCGGGCCTAAAGGGGGGCGCGTTCGGCCCCGCCTTGGGCCAATAGCGTGGGAGATGGTGGGCGGGGCCGCCACTGGCGCCGTGCTGAGGGGGAGCCAAGATGGCGGCCAGGGGGGGGCTCGGCGGCCCCGGCGCTGCCCGGCCCCGCTCCGCGGCCGCGTCGCTGCCGCTCCCCGCTCGCTGAGGGCCGCGGGCCGTTAAGCGAAGACCGAGCCGGGGGGACCGGACCCACTGCCTGAGGCTCTCCCCGGCTCCTTCCCGCCCTGCCCGGTCACCTTCCCGCGACCCCAGCGCGGGGGGTGCGTGAGGGAGGAGAGCCCCTGAGGGAAGGAGGGGGGGGCCGCGGCCTGCCGCGCACCGCGTTACCTGCCCGCTCCAGCGGTCCCCGCCGGTGCTGCCGCCTCCTTTTAGGATTTTTTTTGGGGGGG
>NC_048918.1:1665693-1736827 GCF_011077185.1 Oxyura jamaicensis | reverse complement strand
TATATATAAAAAAATATTTATTTATTTGCAGGAGGCGTGGGGTGCTTAAAAAACACGTGGGAGCCCGCTTGGGAGCAACGCCAGGCGCCGGCTAGCCCGGCTGCTCTGCCCGCACGGCTGCACCCCCCAGAGAGCATGTAAGCCTTGTGTCTGCCACGGTTCGACCAAACAAGCAACATCAAACAAATGATGAGAATAATAAGAGTCCGTATTTATTTTCTAGTCTAATGCTTCGGGTCCAGATGGCCTTCTAATGTGCGGAGGTGTGGCAGGGTAGAAGGACAGAGAGAGGGACCGAGAGGAATGAGCGAGGAAGAAGTTATGCTTGCAACTGAGATAAGTGGTGAGATAGGAACTCCAGAAGCTCCTACACTTATTTTTTATAGCGCGTACCACATACTTGTGCATACGTACACCCCACCTCCCACTCACGATCACGCAGAGTATTGCATAATATTACCGTCTGAATTTACAGAATTACCCGAATTGTTTTCAAAGGAAAAACTGAATGTTATTTTCCCTCGTTTGCAGACCAACTATAGATCTTTTGTCTTTTAACGTATGTTAACGGCAGAATACGAGAGCAGCCAAACAGCCTGTGACAAGTCTGTTCTGCACATTGCTCTGGTTGGACCAGAGCTTGTTGAAGCTTAAAAAACATGGGAAAACATGTTACTTAATGCGGAGCAGTAATGCTGTGACAGATTTCGCATAGAAATAAAATCCTTTTATGTAAGATCCCACCGAACCCCCAGAGAACAACTATGCAAAGCACAATCCTATCTATGAAAGATCACCAAAAAAATCTATCAAATAGGTGTTTCAGCATCTGCGTAGTGTTGGGAAGACAGTTACACTGTAAGTAAAATCATTTTAATAACTGCAATGAGCAATTTCACTAGCTCATTTCCCTTCTTTATGTGAGAACTTCATTTTGATAGCAACAGAGGGTTTTCTTGTGTTTTTTTTTTCCCGGTGTTTTTTTTTATTATGACAAACTTGTGCAACTTCTTTTATTTTGACCTCAGTTTTGAAGCTCTTTATGCTCTTAGATTTGCACTGAAATTGGCTTATTATAATCACATTAGGTTCCGGTCTTGCAAAGATTTGCATACGTGCTTAATGTCAGCCGTGTGAATAGCCCCATTAAATTTGGTAGGATGACTCGTGCACAACGTGAAGGATGTACAGACATCTCTAAAGATTGGGGTCCATATGTTAGAACATCAAAACAAGTTATCCATCATTTAATTTGAAAATAGAGCTGTGGAACTAATGTGTTATTTGAAAAAACATCCTGGACTTATCTCAAATCCCAGAGGCACAACTTAATTTAATTTCTTTGCTCTCCTACTTTCTAAAGGGTACGAGTGCAAAACCAGCGATGTCGCTTCAAATAAAAAGAGCAGCTGAGGCAGTTCAAACAGAGCTGGGCACCTTCAGTTGTGATTTTCTTCACATTTATTCAATTATATAAACATACTTAAAAGGGAGAAAATTAATCATTTGGAATTGAAAACTGAAAAGTGACTTTTTTTGTTTGTTTGTTGATTCATTAAGCCTTAAGATGAGTATGCTTTTAGATCTGTGCCTCGGTTTATTCTGGGGCAGTTTTCTTCAGAAACACTGAAATTAATGCGATTGCTAAAAAGGACCTGAGCACCTTAAAGGTCAAAAGCCGATACCTCAGAGTGATTAGCCGTAGCTGCAGTGGATTTCAGCTGCATTTGCAAGTGCTCAGCTGTACTTCCTAAGACCCTGCTCTCGTGTGGAATATTTATAACCCTGTTCAGTCCCAGTAACTTCAGAGAGGTGACACAAACACCCAGCACTGACACCTCGGTGGTAATTAATGTTCTTTTTTTTTTTTTTTAAAAAAGGCAAATCAGTTTTAAAACCCTTCTCAGGTAAAGTTTTCTGAGGAAAGATCTGATATTATGGTTGATAGGAGGCAGATTATAATTCTTGTGGCTAAAAGGAGTCAGCTGTCTCTCATTCAACTGAAAATTAATAGGGGTTAAAGATGAATACTAACCTTCCAGTATTATTTAATAGAGCACAACCCAACAAAAAAAGGAGTTATCAATCAGCGAAAGTGCTGACTGCATCAGTTGTGAAGCAGCACTGGCTGAACATGATATTAAAAGCTGTATAAACCCACGTGATCAGAAAACGACCTCGTACAGAGAAATCAGGCAAAACATCCCATATATCACAATTGCTTGGAAACACTGACATTTTCACGGCGGAGTGATGCTGATGGCCTTGAACGCAACTGCAATTAGTGAAGGAAGTGTCCATCTGTTCTGGGGAAAAAATGAATTAATATAGGCTATTTGGGCTTTTCTTTCATGTCTTGTTTCTCTTGGGGAAAAAAAAAAAAAGACATTCACATTACCAGCCAGCACTCCACTGACCCATGATACGGGAAGCTGCAGAGGATTGGGAACACTTTGCCTGGTTACTTAGGCAAGTGAGACATGGAAATACGAAAACATCACCATCCTTCTTGCAGCACTGCAAAGTTCTCAGATGTGTTTATAATTTCCTGTGTTTTTTTTTTTTTTCTAACCCATTATCACACACTTAAAAACTGAAAATGATTCGTCTGCTTAGTCTTACTTAGAATGTGAAAAGATTAAATACGAAAACGGATTCTCTTTCTTTTTCCTATGGGATAAAAATAAGTGTATGGTTTTCTAAGAAGCTGTAGATGCTTCCAAAGCTCTGCACTGAAAGGTTTCTAGGTAGTGTCCAAAATGTGATGAATATCGAGTCCTTGTTAAAAAAATGCTGATAACTTTGTAGTATCTCTTAAAAAAGAAAGTTTCATCTACTTCTTCTCGCTCACTCTCAACTGTAAGTACCTAATAAATCTGTCCCATAAAGTTGCCACTCACAGACCTAATTTGCTGTCAAAAAACTTGCACAGGTTTATGATGAAGGTTTCACTTTCCGAGTAACAATAAAAAATAACGCTTCCTAAATTCAGAAATAAACGCAGAATGAGCACAAGTATTTCGTGATGGACATCTGTACCTTGTGTGAGGTGGGCACAGCTGAATTGTATCAACATCATTATTTTTATTGCAGATCCTTAATATAAATAGCAAGCATGTTTCTGACTGGCCTAATTTACGGAATTTTGGATGTTCACTTCGTAGCTGAGTGATTCTTACCACTCAAATTCGTATTTTAAAGTATGTAAACTACACGAGGGGAAAAACTAACAAAAGGAACGTACATCAGTTATGTCAGTGTGGGTCACCTAACAGACGCACCTGTGCCGCAGCACAACATTTCTTCTTTGACTAATAGTGTCTGTCAGGGTCACACACCCCATGGCTCTTGTGCTGATTTTAAAGTATTTTATACCTTGGCCTGAGTCAGTGTCCCTGTCAAGTAAGTGTTTTTCAAGCTCCTTACATGACAAGTGAATATGAATTATTTTTTTTTCAAGTAGTTCATTCTTCTTCAGTGAAAAACGTCCTTAAGTGCCGTATGTACGTGGGGCAGTTGGTCTCTAACTGAATGCCATCTTTCCCCTATCCTGCTACATTTCCTGCTATCGTACGCACAACAACAACGCACACACCTCCCTGGTTCTTGGGCTTGCAGAGCACCCGCTCCCCCTGCTTGTCAAGATACTGGAAAATGCAGAGAGAAATGGTATTTAGCTCTTGGAGGATGCGTGGCGTAAAGGAGTGCTCGGCAGGGTCAGGGAGTGAATGAATGACTCTCAGAGTGTGGAGCCCACAGAGGAAGCTGTGAAGATTGTTCTATTTCAGTGTAAACTCACAAAGCAGAAAACATACTCAGAAACCTGCTCTGTGAAGCAGGCGCTGCTTTCTGGAAGCATGTTCAGTAGAAAGACCGATAATGAAGAGATTTCCACGTGCTACACCTGAAACAAGCAAACTAGTATTTGCACGCTTTGAAAGCAAAATCTGCCTAACCCTCAACTCGGTGGTGGTCACATTTACTCTTCTCATGCTCAGTGGTACTCTTCTGCCCATCCTCTGGTCAGACACAAGTCCTGAATGGCATCTCAGGTTATTTAAAGCTCTGGAGGCTCCTTTTCAACTGCCATTAGGCCGTTCAGTATATTACTTTATCACAGAAATGTTTTCTCCCTCAGTCATTACGGAATGCCAGCAAACTCCAGTCCTTTTCAGGTCTTCCTCGCCTCCCTCTCCCCCTCTGAAGTGTGGCAGGACAGATAAGTCACCCTCTAAATCCCCATTTAAAGTGGTCTTCAACCTGAATGGCTCCTTCCCGAAACAAAGCACTGTACTCCAAGAGTCTGTGCTGCAGATTTACTCCAGTTCAGACCCTTGTCCACCTCTCGCTGGCCACAGCCAAGTATCATCAGAAGACCGGCGTGCCTCACCCGCGGTCCTGAGCCACCTCCCCGTACGTCTGCGCACACTCACCTGCATGGTGAACGCCCTCTGCTAGACACCAAGCCTCGATTTTACTGGGGCATAAGCAGCTGTAAACAGGGGCAGCTTTAAACACGTGCAGCTGAGATGCTTGTGGCAGCCGCACCGAGCTCTCTGACCTCTGTTAAAGATTATGCCGTGGACGCGGCAGCCAAGTCAGATGTCGGGCTCAGAGGGACAGTATTTCAGCTGGGGTTTGATGCAGCTGAAGCCTCCCTTCCACTGGTCAGGGAAAATGCAGATTGCATCACACAGAGCAGGAGGAAGAAAGGACGGTCCCTTACTCTCCTTAAACTTTGGTTCTTCAAGATCTTGTCAACAGGCTCCCGCTGCATGCCTTCCAGCCCAGCTTTCCAGGGTATTTTGTGGCAGAAGTCTTGAATTTCAAGGGAATTGAGGGAAGATCGCAACAGCTCTGCACTCACTGGCCTTACCTAAGGGTGCAGTGAGGCACAGGGCTGTTTGTGGCCCAAAGAGATACAAGCCAAGGGAAACTGCATCAGCGCAGAGCATCTGTGCAGCTACAGCAAGATACCATCAACAGAGTCATATCAAAAAGCTGCAGTTGCCGTAGGGCTATCCTGAGCAGTACCCAGCGTGAACTGCAAGCAGAGAGAGACAAGAAATGCCCCGTCACCTCGTCTGATTCGCAGTGAAGACCAGAGCTCAAAAAATCCAGTTCATGGTGCACTTCTCCCTCATTTGAGGTCTGTACAGCAAAGCCAGAAATTACTCACAGGCAAAGAAGAAAATCAGAAGAGTACTGAAAGTGTACGTCCTGGCTAAAACAAACTAAAATGACTCAGCAGCTACAGAAGGGGTGGGGAGTGGAGAAACACTGCGTGTATAACTGAGCTCACATACCTTCTACGTTCATGGAACCCTAGGGACCATGTCCTCTGGGCTCTTGCACAGAGAAAACCCTGGTCTCTTGGCACACATCCCCTGGGATGGACTTCGGAACAACCACCTGAACGTGTCTGACCGCAACAGGGCAGGAGATGCCAACCGAGGAGATATTTATGCTGTAGTTCAAAGTTGTTATCACAACTAACAATTGCAGCTGCCTAGCACCGAACAATCTAGTGCCTATAGCAATAAGCAGAGGGGCTGCAGGTAGGCGAGAGTCAGCACAGGCTGCAAAACTTTCTGAAGATTTACCAGGCTAACGTGCTGAGCTCCTTGCTACTTTACAGCTTGTTCTATTAATACCAAGCTCACCGGCTTAGTTAAAGCTAGCTCACATGTGCTTGCACGTATCACACCTCTGGATCACAGGGTGGATCTGTGCATAACTGCCAATTTACAGGAAAGGATTTGGAAAGTGATTGCAGCAGTTTGTAATATTTTTAACCTTTGCTGTCCACTGCAGGCATAGTGCTCCGGCAAGAGATCTAAGAGCTGGGCAGCACCAGAACCATTCTGCACAGCACTTCGGCAACCAAGAAGCTCGAATGATAGCACCTGCAAAATGGGGGTCCCAAAGGGATTTATATCTGTACTTTGTACATCATTTTACATCCGACCAACCTCGCTCTGTTACTGCTAGCGAGCCTTACCCTTGATGGCTTTCAGGAAAAACTCTGCAAAGGGGGCTGATTGCGTAACTCCTGTGCAGACCATAAAAAGATACTGAACCTGAATGAATCATAACTCCATTACTATTTAGGCTTTTCTCTATGCTACCATTAATATGTAGGTGCATGGAACTTATCCAGAGGTTTATTACAGTCCATTCAAGAAAACCAGCAATTTCCATCCATGGCAAAGCTGCAGGTAGATGACTTAGTAGAGAACCAGTCTTTAAAAGTGGCTGTACCTTCGTATCCTGCATAGAACCAGCAGAAAATGATGTCTTTTTAAAGTATTTCTATCAGTTTTGGTTTAGCAATTAGCATTCCCATGTGATTATTAACCAAAATGGTGTTTAAGGGAATATGTGACAGGCTGGGAGGCGTCCTAATACATATCTAAAGATTTTTTTTTGTGGGGGTGAGGCATACTCATTCATATTTTGAGCAGGAATAAAGGCCTGTCAGAGAAAAATCTGTAGCACTGCAGAAAGGGGATAAACAGCTCTGAAGTCCCTATAGTACTTAGGAAGCTCTGCAATTAACTGCTTAGCATATGAGCAATGAGAACTTCTAGGAACAGAGGAAGAAGGGAAAAGTTCTTAAAAAACACCATCCAGTCGCCTGGTCTCACAAATACCGAAGGATCACAACATCACCTCAGACACAAGTGGTCAAGAGAGAGCACTTAAGCTATGCAAGCAAATAGGGGACATATTTCAAAAGGACCAAAGAGAGCGTCTACAAGCTGTTGAGTTAGAAAAGGGCTGTCACAGAGAGACAGGAATTGGAGGAGCTAGAATACCAGACTTTGAAACTAGCTTGGAGACACCTTACCTTTCAGAAACCAACTCATCCACATCTGCTTTCCCTGAGGTATCCCACACCAGCAGTGAGTTACACTTGCTTTCTAAAGCACAAGCATTTAGACGCTGACATGAGAGCAGGCACCAAGGCAAGAACCTACATAGTTGTAGTAAGCCTGAAGTCACTTTCAGATCCCATTCGCTGATTTTGTTCTGGCAATAGCTTCTCATGTTTCTCCTAATGATAATAACGTTCATACCAAACACCTGTGTATTTGAGGGGCGGATTGGGACACACTGATACATACGCATCAAAAATTTCCAGGTGAGCATCTCAATTTCTTGAAGCCACCACGAATTACTCACTAAAGCAAATGAATTAAAAATTGCATATATAAATAAGAAAGAAAGCCTCACCAAAGGAAGTACAGTAAAGGGAATCTGTGAAGCTCTTATTTACAAGGATGCTATTTAGCCTGCAGCAGTTTTTGCACAATATTAAAACAAGATTTTCTGAGATGCAGTTTATAAGGATGCTGACTGAAGGATCTAATCTGATACTCAGAAACTATGAATCTGAAGTTCTTTCTGTGCTCACTTTGTTGTGTTTTCCCTTCTGCTAATGCTATGTTGTTCAAGTATTTTTATGCTTTTTTTTCTCCTATATATAAACTTTTTGATCCTTACTCTGGGGTCTGAGCCTTAGGACTGACAAGACAGTTAAAGACGTTTCCCAAATGATCAGTTTGAATGTCTCTTCGTGTTAAGGGGAAGGAAGAAAGAAACACGAGGTAAAAATCACCCACAGAGTTTAAATGAACATGCATTTATCTTTAGCGTTGAAAACTGGGGGTGCTTCCCCCATCAGTAGTACAAAGTCCAATGCCCACAGTGTGGTGTCGTCTTCGTGTTCACACACACAGAAGTCCTACAGGCCAAACGATGGCTATGAGCGAGGTAGCGTGGAATAAATCCGATCCGTCATCCAGCACCAGCACCATCCAGAAGGGAAACCCAGTCGCAGCTGCGCCGGTTGCTACAATGACATTCCACTCCGCTTCTTCGAGTCCTTCCGGGCAATGGGACTGAAGGACAAGATCTCCTTGTAAATATGCTCTTGAAAAACAAACAGAACAAAATAATTGTGGTTATCAGCAGCACGTGTGATGGGAGAGGACACAAATGAAACTTGGACCGTTACATGTGCAGAGAGGAAGCATTCATCCGAAAAGATAACGGCAGGTACAGGCTGAGAGAAAGAGTCAGACAAAGCAGAGAGGCCAAAAAGGAGGGAAGAGACGGAGGCAGAAGGGATCTTTGCTGAATACATAACAGCAAGAGCAAGGAAGATGCATCGAGGCGTTAATGGGCAGTCACAGCTAAGCTAGCCTTACTCAGCATGCTCACAGGAAACAGAAAGAGGCAGGAAAGTCCCATGCTAGACAGGGACATGACTTCAGAGACAAACTTCTTACTTTTCCACTCCTCTATCGAAAGCTTTTCATGTTCCAGAGAGTCATCATAGGACTGTTGTGCTTCTGTCTCCTCCTCGATGTCTCGGAACTGTTCGAAATACGGGTGGGCCAATGCCTCTGTGGCCGTAAGGCGCTTCTCCACGTCCAGCTGCAACATCTTGTCAAGCAGATCCACTGCTACAGGAGGAGACAGGAACACGGCTCAGTGCATGCCATGGAGAACAGGCATCCTGAGCATGAACCCTGGAAGTGATGGGACTAGTGTTTCCAGTAATACATTGCCAGACCTGGAAATGAAACAGATTCCTCAACCTGGCCTAGGCAGCATGGAGCTCCTCCTGCCAGTGGTGATGCAAAAATCTGCCAAACAGCAGCCTCGGGTAACTAACAGAAGCGTAGGTGTAAATTGTATAGAAGTAACAAATTACTCTTGGATAGGCCTTGCTGCGTGGATGGGGCGGCAATAACGTAAACAGCAAGCCAGTAATTTCAAGATATTTTTGCAGTCATTTGCTTTCACTCTGACACCTGCAACTCAATATAGCTTTAGCATGAGTAATCTATATAGAAATCTATACATCCCTGGTAAACAGGAAGGTAGGAGACTCAGATGCTGACTGCCTGTTAGCCCCATTCTGACTTGGTTTTAATAGCTTAACGCTTTCTTCTTCTCACCTTTTAGAAGAGTTTTACTCTCATTTGTAATCTACTTGGGGAAAGAGCTACTTGTAGATCAATTTTTACAGTGAAAACTGTGTGTTCCAGCTCCCTGTCAGGTACCAAGAGGTACAGGTGTTCAACAGGTAGCTATGATCTGAACTGTGCAATTTCCCCAGGCAGAAATTTTACCTGAGTGGACTTTGGGGCTCTCTCAGCACTTTATCAAAACCTGCAATGCCTTGGATGTGGGGCTGGGAACAAAAAAAAAAAAGCCTCATTCAAATATTCCTATCCATAATATCATCTGCTTTTCTACAAGCAATGAGCTCTTGAAGCCAGCATCAGCCAAAATTCATCCCAACTCTCGTACCAAGCTGAAGGTGTAGTTGAATACAATTACATACAACTGGTCTAATCCTTTAATTTGCATCCTGCAACATAGACATCAAGTTTGTTAAGACAGCACACTCTTCTGGCTTGTTGATACAAGAGTCTGAAGTTCACCTCTTCCTTAGAAGTTGTATGCTACAGACTGTGTCCTTTTAAAATTAAAAACCAAACCCGAACAAGTAGGTGGCCAGTAACAGACCACTGACGCTGCAGTGCCAATACAAAATGGTTTTGCTTTTAATTCATTAATTCATAATTCATTAATTATTTGCCCTGGGGAGGGCAGCCTCCTGTGGGCACACAACCTGCAAGGGAGGAAGCAGTAAGAAGTCCTGAGAAAGAGGAGCAACTGAACTGCAGCTATGGTGGGCAGCCCAGCTCATTTCCAGCTGTGAAAACTTGTGAGAAACGCCCAAGATTACTTACCCAGGGGATTGGCTTTGGGGAAAAGCACAGATAAATCCTTCTTGGGCATTTTGGGAAGGGACTTGATATAACTCTTAGCCTGAAAGAGAAAGGAAAGCACAGCACATGCATTTACTGCAACTGGACACGTGTGAGTAAATGGGTGGTAAAATAGAGCTCTTGGGTCTCATTACTTAGAAGAAGAGAACAGCAAATTATCTCAGATGTCATTTCAGTGACCAGTTTGTGAGGAACAAATTTTATCAGCTGCGAGACAGAAGTATTCATGCTTTAAGAACAGCCAAGCTGGAGAACAGAGGAGGGATGTAGTTTGCTGGTGTGTTAAGCACCTCACTTAGGAGTCCTAATGCCCAGCCCCTACAATCCACGCCAGTTCTTAATGCGAAGCACTGAAGTCAAATACATCAGATGCATCACTGAGAAACATCACCGCTGTCCGGAGGACGGACTGCTGTCTCTCCTGTTCACGTGCCCGCTATAAAAGCAGCCCCTCTCCACACCTCTGGCAGCAAGACATGAACAGCCACACTGAATGTCCTTACCGCTTTGTCCTCCAGTTTCTCCACGAAGTCTTCTCCTGGATACCCCATTACTTTCAGGATCTGAGTCAGTTGATCTAGGTCTGGTAGGCTGTGTTAAAGATTATCTGTCCTCTAGGAGCAAGCCCTGGACTCCACCCAGCAGCTCGGTCTGCAGACTGCGTGCAGGAGCATCCCAGGACCAGCGACAGCTTTGAGCAGGGTGTGATAAAACCCAGCAAAACCACACAAGCAAAGACTCAGTACACCAGCAAAAAGAGCTCTTTTCCCGGGATGCAATTTTCATCAACAAGGAGTTCTGGCACAATTTTACCAAGGCCTATGCCCATAGGTTTGAGGGATATGCAAGGGCTTGGGCATGAGGCTGTGGGAATCCGCAGGTTAGACTGCTGATGTGTGGTGTAGGTGGCCAGCACAGCGGTGTATTTCTAAGGGTGGCTCTGCCCCCTCCCATCTCATCCCTCTTTTCCTCACCAAAAAGACCCCACTGATCCCGTGATTACCTCTTAGTAAACCAGGCCACCACCGGTTTCCCTCAGTAGCCTCATTCATAAAAGCCCTTTCACACATGCCAAGAATCATTGCCCCGAAGGGAAAAGGTTCAGTTTGAAAGGATACAATCTTTTCCTTTAAACAGCGTTTTCCCAGTCAGCATTTCTGCCATGATGCAACCGATAGACCAGATATCCACTGTTTGGGGAGAAAGAGAGAGAAAAGGAAAAAAAGAGAATGACAGCTTTTAGGGAGAAAGGATTACAGGAGCTGTTGCCTGCTTTTTCAGTCCTCAGGAGTCACTGATTTCAATTTCACTCCCATTTTCCACCCTCCCCTGTCTTTTCTATGCTGCTAAAATCTTCCCTTTCATCATTTCCCACAGGCAATAGCTTTGGGAGTAGTGCAGCTGGGGCTGTGTGACTGGAGCAGAGCAGTGCTCCAGGGGACACCGATGATAAAGAGCAAAACCATCTGGCGGATGATGTGAGATTTGACACAGGCATGACAGAGGGATCTTGGGATTTGTCACAAGACGGTCACACAGCTGAAGCAATGCAACTCACCTGTCTGGTTGTAATGCATCCAGTTCAGAATGACTTCTGGAGCTCTGTACCAGCGTGTAACCACGTAGCCGGTCATCTCAGCATCAGCGTGTCTTGCCAAACCAAAGTCCAAGATCTGCAGGTCACCAAAGCAAGAGAAAGAAGGAAGGGCAGGAAAGAAAAAAAAAAAAAAAAAGAAATCCTACAGGCAACTGAGGATCTGCTTCTAAGAAGAAATGAAGCAGATCCAATCAGATAATAATGAAGTTCTAACTACACCAAAACCACTCATGGGATGGTTCAAACAACTAACAGGTTTGTCTTAATTCCACCGTAAATTGCAAGCCAGCTGCAAAACCAGTTGTCCTAGGGAGAGAGACCCTGTGGAAAGGATCTCTGTCGTGTGCTACCTGGAAGGTCACTTCCTTTCTCGTAGCTTAAGTCAATTAAAAAATCTCAGAGTTCAGACTTCTAGAACCTGAGGCCAAGGCATGCTCGCAGGCCATTTACGACTCACCGTTTCCTATAAAAACACCCTGCAGCTGACAGGAGATGACCTCTCCCTCAGTACTGGAGATGAACATGGCTTGACCCAACCTTTACAGGCAGCGGAGCCACTCCCTGTAATATACATTACAGAAAACACATGCTAGACCATCACACCAGTGAGCTGTAAGCAATCCCTTCAGAGCAACACTGAAAATAATTTTGCCTAGAGTCACAGCCACCACGTTTCAGGTCCTAGTCCATGGGAACCAAAGCGTAACTGTGGTTGTACCCAGCTATCCTTCAGGGATCGCTCAACCTAACACAAGCGTTGCTCAGAAGCATTGAATTTATTTAGGAAGTCATTACGAACTTCAATGCAGCTGGAATTACAGTGACAGGATGTTCATTCCAAGTCTTGGGCCCTGATTCAGCAAGTTGCATAAGCAGGTGAGTATTTCCCACTGACTGCAACCACCGCGTAATGAGGTACCCTGAATCAAGTCTCAGAACACAAGAGGAAACACGACGACGCCCAAATGCCAGGATTGCTGCTCGCAGAGCAGCTCACCAGCAATCTGATATGCTACATGCTACAACGCGGTGCTTTTTCACCTACCTTTAGCTGGCAGTCTTCGTTCACAGCCAGGTTGCCTGGCTTCAGGTCCTAAAACAGACAAGATCAGAATAATACCGACGTTTTGATTTGCAGCTCATCAACACGAGCCTTAGTCAAACCTCAGTTCACTTTGGATGGCTTCCCATAACATCCCGAGTCCAATATCAACACAGCAAAGACAACATGCCTACTGTACAGGTTTATATTAAAGAAAATTTTTCCTGCTTTTTCCTGAAGCAGTTCTCATTCAAAAACCATAAAATGCTTCACAGCTCATCAGAAAATACAGCTTTTCCTCAAAACGCTGCACAGCCGAGAGAGCAAATGCGAACAAGTGCAGGGCACAGGAGGGAAAAAGAGGGAGGACGCTCGAGAGAACTTAGAGCAGATGAGGCTATCAGTGAAACGATGGTCAGGAATTTGTTAGCGTTATGAGTTTCTCCTAAGCAGACAAAATCAGAACAACAGTGCACATGAACTTACCCTGTGGATGATTCCGGCAGAATGAATATACTGCAAGAAAAAGAGGAGCCACAATGTGATCAACAGCAGGTAAGGCTTTCTGTTCTCCCACAGAGAAATGAGAGCTACAAATGAGAACTTATTGAGAACGCAACCCTGGAACCTGCCGCAAGCCCCTGGCCCTCAGAGCATGACCCCAGATAAAGCCCACAATCAGGAGGAACAATGCCTGGTAGGAGAAGGCCACCTGGCAGCGCTCTGAAATCCACACCGGATTTCTGGCAGTATTTGCAGTTACATTACTGCTCCAAAGCAGAGGCACAGAGAAGAAGAGGAGGGATGGAGCAATAGCTCCTTACAGCAAGTGAACTAATAGCTTAAAGCATCAAAACAAAAGCATCGAGGTTACAGATGGGAACGTGGTCAGCAGATGACAAGAAAACTTCTGTTCTGAGTGATAATCCATGTGGAAAAAAATATGAAATCCATCAGTAAGACAAAATTGGAAATCAGATTAGAGTTGCAAAACCTGACTTTGTGACTTTTATCACAGCCGTTAAGCCTTTCGTATATCCTTTCCCCCCTGTATTTAAACTCAAGATAACAGTGATCTGGGGAAAGGTGTTTCTAGGGTGAATTCATTGACGCCTTTAAACCCCTGCTCTGACTTCAGGGGAAGGGTATTACAGAGGGTAGCAGTATTAAGATACTATCCCTACGTTTCAGGGTTTGAAGTGATTACTTTCTGTTCTCTCAGAGGCCCTTAAAAACGGCAAGATCTACTTGCAGAGGAGCTGCAGCGAGCCACTAAATCTGCTGATGCCCCAGCCTTGTTGTCATTTCTCCAGACCCACCTACCTTCAACCCTTTCAGCATTTGGTAGACCAGGTACTGGATCTTTTCATCACTGAATTCATGTCCCATGATCTTTTGTAAATCTGTCCGCATGTATGGCATCACCAGGTAGCTAAAAGGCAGTAAGACAAGGCCCTAAGTCTAGAAGAAAAAACATAGGGAACCAGGCTAGCCTTGTTCTCACTTGTTTGTTTCCTGTGGCTGTGTAACTTACTGCAACTGAAAGGCGTTGTGACGATGTTCCTAGCTAACTAGCTTAGCCTGTAGTGATGCTAGGATTTCTACCTGCTCTGAAAATTGCTCTCCTTCCCTCAAATCAGATACCTGACATCACGTAAAAACAAGGATCTTGCAAACCTTAACAATCCTGAGTTAGTTTACTTTAGCTGTTCAATTCCAGATGGCCTTACACCAGCTGGTAGCTGAAGCATCTTGTTCAGCTTTAGAGAGTCCTGCAAAACTGCTGCGCTGGCTACCAAATTTATCTTTATAATATTCTTCGGCCGTGCCTTGGAAGACAACATCAAGGTCCCCTCAGCCTTTGGCCTGCCTGCTGAGGCCGCTAACTGGTTGCCAGTCCTCCAGCAGGAACTGCTCTGAGAAACGTCAGGCAAATGTTGTGCAGGCTGCTAAATACCCAGCCCGCAGCTGCAAATCCAAACCCAGGCGCACGCTGCTAGTGCCCGGGGATGGGGGAGTGAAAGCAGCTCATGGACTCGTCCAACCTGAGCATCAACACTGAGGGAAAAGGAAAAACAACAAAAAACAACTACGCAAACAAAAAACCCGAATCAAGGTGGGGAAAAAAATATCCCAGGGACTGATGAGCAATACTTCTCCCATCCTGACTCCAGCCTCTTCCAGCAGTCACGCAGCCGGGGCATTAGCCTGGATCACGCCACCGGCGCTATGCCTTGTATTGCAATGCCTCAGTTACTGATGTCGGACCGTCTATGGGGCATTCTCCCAGCTGGGAACGTGGCCCGCGATCTATTTATGTGGGGGTTTTAGCCCTGTGCTTCTGATTCTCCTTGTTACCTGGGGATGTCTGGTTTAGCCTGTCCCTTTTCAAATCAGTCTGTTGAACTGCACCTCACCACGATACGCTGCTCTGCTGCTAAGCCCGCAGGTGTCTAGGGCAGTGATCATGTCTAGACAGAGTGAACACAAACTCCACACTTACAAGTCCTGGAATCCGTGGTAGGAAGGAGCGGAGGTGAAGACATCGAGCAGCCCAATGACCTGATGGATAAGAGAAGTCCAAATTGAAACCTGGAAAGCATTTGCCGTGCACGTGGGACGCAGGTAGCAGCTCTGCACCGGCACACGCACGTCTGTGAGCACTGAGAACTCTACGTGAGGAATCTGAGGATTCTTTGCTATGCTATGCGGCTACTTCTCTTCTTACTAATACTCAGGAGCACCCATTACACATCTGCTTAAGCCTGGTGCCATCTGGGCACAGCAGGCAAGCAGCAGCTAAGCCCTGACACTGCCTGCACATGCCAACCTTTGAGATGTCTCAATCAAAACTAAGCTGCTGCCACCACAGAAGGCTTGCTCCCAAGCAGCAAGAAAGTTTCCCTTGCTTTAGCAGGAAGAAAAGCAGCTACTTACGTTCTCATGCTGCATATGCTTCAGCAGCATGAGCTCTCTGTACGCTCTCTTGGCGAAGATCTCCGACTGGAACGGGCGGCACAGCTTCTTGATGGCCACTTTTTCTCCCGTCTTCTTGTCTATGGCTGAGCTGCAGCAGATGAATAAAAAACAGTTCTGACTATGCAAATGTGTTTTAACAAACACGCGCTTTAACGAGTTCCCTTCTAGCAAAGAGCTAATTCTGGACCTCACAGAAAATAATAATAATAATAATAATAATGCAAAAAAAAGGCCCCTTGATCTTTCCGTGCTGGCAGAGGAACTCGGTGAAGCTCTATCCACAGATTTTTCCACTGTATGACTTGGGCTTGCAGACCACAGCCCATGCTTTTTGGAGGACTAGCAAAGGATAAAGCAAAGCATTAGTGGCCAGTCTTTGCTCCCTTTAACATTTCCTCTAACCTGCAGCATTGAGCTGGAGCTAAGAGAGCAGTGAGAAGGAAGAAACAAACACAAATGGTTAAAGGTCAGGATTGCTTCTAATTCTGCCTTCTCCTCTACTAGGTCCTGGAGATAAGGGAATAAAGCAATTTCCTCTTTGCCATCTGCTTGGAAGTTGCTGTTAAAGATACGTCAGCCTTCCTCACTGTTTTCTGGAGCAAAAACAGGCTGTCACATGCTGAAAATGCAGGCTCCTAGAATTAATTCCCCAGCACTAAAGATCTTTGATGCTCTACGTATGCTTGCGTATAAAAGCAGGTCTGGCTGAAAACGGGATTCTGCTCATGAGCTCATGGAAACATGGAGCAAGAGCCGTAGCTGGGGACATGACGCGTTGTTCTCTCTGATCACATTTGCTGTCTGCAGCTGGATTGGGTGATCCTGTGACACACGCTCTTCTTTTGGAGGCTCTGTAATCAGATTGCAAAGCAGGATCCGGATTTCACCGGATAAGAGTGGAGGGACGTCCTCAGGCTGTCTTCAGGATTCTTGGTGGCGTTTTCCAGGGACACGGCGGGGAGCGTCAGCACACCTCGTTACACCTCGGTGCCTCAGCCCCTCCTCGAGCCCTCCAAGAGGTCCCAGGCCACCAGGCTCCATCCACGGCTCCTTCTTCCAGGCACTCGGAGGATCCGAGCCTAGAAAGGGCCGGTACCATGAAACAGAGATGGTGCTACCGTGACCTCCAGGGCCATCGCTCAGAGGCAAGGCTTTATGAGTGGCGTAATCCAGAAAACACCACGTCAAAACTCAGTCACATCGTGCATTCTGCTGGGTTTAGGGCAGACATGCGATAGGAGAGGTGGCAATATCCTGCTCAGCCTGGTTTCCCCTTTGGTTTAATACCAGGGAAGGGTTATTATTCCTTGGTGCAAACCTTGGAAGTCTGTTAAACAGCCTTCTCCAACTGTCAGCCCCGAGTAATCAGTTGTGGTGTGGCCTCCAGCGGTTCAGCTTATCAACAGCTCTCATCTAGCGAGCAGAGACGACAGCTCTGGTACCAGAAGGCAATCTTCCTGCTCATGGCCACTGAGGTCCCTTCCAGATTCTCTCAGTTACCGGTGATGAGAGCAGACACATCCTTTGAGAGCTTCAGCATGACTGCGATATTGTCAGTCTATTCAGCTGGAAAAAGCAAAGGAAGTGCTGGAACAGCTACGCCAGGCAGCTTCAGAGCAAAGATCACATAGGATATCTTGAGAGGAAAGGGGAGATCGTCTCATTTTCATTAGGACATCGGCAGGCGTTGGCAGAAATGGCAGCCCAGCGTAAACATTCTCCAAGGAGCAAGGGAATTCAGAGGAAAGGACTGAGACCTCAAACGCCTTCTGCAGATCCAAGGCACTTTTCCGAACCTCGGAGCGCACGTTCTGACCTCCCAACATCTGCCCTGCAGAGCACGTATCTCACCCAACTAACCCACCCCAGGAGGGTGAGTGCCGTAGCTTCAGCCTGCCCCGCATAACCAGCGTTACTTTCACCCTCGCCATAAGGCACAGCTAAGAGTTAATTCAGCTGACACGGCTGGGGTGAGCCCACAACGTGCTTCCCAGCACCGGTTTAATGAGTAGCTGGAAGTCCAGCATGACGCCAAGGCCAACCTGGAGGCGAGGTCCCGCGTGCGCCGCGCAGGCCTGCAGGTGACGGTGACACCCATGGGACCCAGGGGAGCAGCACGCCGTGCCCACGGCCGGGCAGAGCCAGGTCCCCGCTTTGGCTGGGAAGAGCGGCGTTGGGGGTGGCAGAGGACTCCTCCCGCAATTACAGAACTGCTACGGATTTCGGCAGAATTACCGAGGGAAGAAACGAGCATTTGCTGGTTTTCCTGAATTAGCTCAAGGACGTGCAGAAGCTGGCTGCTCCGAAAATGCTGTGCTAGAAAAGCTTCCCGGCAATTCCCAGCAGAGGACAGCAAATCCTAACTCCACATGCTTCTTTGTACAGGAATCAACACCAATCCCACTCTGCCGAGCACTGTCCATGCCATAATGCCCCCCCTCTACCCTGGGTCTGTTTTAACACATCTGAGATCCTTCAGAGCAGCTGAGGTCTGCACAGGGTCCAGTAAAAGATTTGTCTTACTGCTGGTTTTTTTTTCTCTCTCTTTTTTTCCTCTGGTGGTCAAGAAAGATTTGGAGGGATGTCTTTTTTTTTTTTTCTATGACTCACCCATTTTTATTTTCTTTTAGTCTTCCTGCTTTACTTTATTATAAAGACCAGAAAACACCGTGCAAATATAAAAAATGTCGAGTTTAGTCTTGCTGCTGGAGTTTGCTGGACTCATTTAAGTGTCTCAGAAGCCCACCCTGCACACAGCAAAGTGGGGAAGGAAACATTCGGTGCCTCTTTGCGTGCTGTGAAATAGGCAGCCAGGGGACAAAGCCAGAACTTAGGCCCCAGGGTTTTGGGATTCCTCCCAGGAGAGGCACTTTGCCCAACACCCAGGGGAGGGGACACACCTCTTTTTTTTTTTAAACATCACCTTATGCAACGAGGGCTGCATTCAGATGCTATCAATGGGCTGCTTCAAGTTCAGCCTTTCTAAAAGTCAACAGTCTCCTCCAATTCACCAGCATAAAGCAAGATCCGACTTCTGCTTGCTTTCACTATCGGCACCTTTGCCCGTGTAATTACCAGTAGCTCTCACGGTTCTCTTGCAGGATGAGGATTGCTATCAGCCAGGAAGGAAATCCCCGGGCTGTTACTGATCCTGGTTTACGATGCTTTCTGTTTTATGAGCTCAAACTGGAAGCAGAACTGGGGGCTGTACCACCCAGCTGCTTTCCCTAGGCAAGCCAAAATCAGCTGCCTTGAACTGCCACAGCCACCCCTGTCCCCGGAGGCTTGGTGCTTTGTTCCAGCACCCAACTCTTTTACCCTTTACAAACTGCTTTCAGATACCTAGGTGGTTTTTATTATTATTATTATTATTTTCTTCCCTTGCTGCTGAACCGAAATCCTCCCTTAATCCAAGCTCAAGACCAAGGCAAGCCCTGACCCGAGGTCATACCCAGCTGCTCGGCACGCTGCCCTGCCTACCTGCTGCTCCAGCTGCTGGGTGAGCGCCGCCCGTCCCGCTCCCCCCGCCACGGAACAGATGCTGCAGAGGTGAGCTCGGGTACAGACCTCTCCCCACTGCCCACCTGGGGCAACCGCAGGAGGAAACAGGTCCATTTTCTTCGAGCAACCCGTGCCGAGCAGCAGACAAACCACCTCCATCACGCATGCAAATGCCCTTCGTAATGGAAGGGTGCCGAGAGGCACCTCCTTGCTCCCCCCCCCAAGGGATGCTTTGAGCACCCCCTGCGTGCCCCTCGCTGTTCCCCACTCACCAGACAGAGCCGTAGGCCCCGGACCCCACCGGGTGGAGGGACGTGTATCTCCTGGGCAGCTCCCAGACGGTTTTGTTGAGTTCCTGTCTGTAAAAGCCTCGTCTCCTTGCGATGTTCATCGCCCGGCGGGTGCGGGACTGCCACCCCCCCAGAGTACTGGAATACAGCAAGGCTTCTGGGGTGAGACAGGGACACCAAAGCCTTCGGTGCGGGTAAAAAGGACTCTAGCGAGTTTCCTTCTCCGTGTTCAGCTGTTGTGAGCGTGAAGGGACATGTCTTTGGGCCCTCCTCCCTCCGCCTCCACATCGGCTGCGATGAGGCATCAGGTTTCCCGACACGCCTCGGCCGTGTGCAGGTATTTCTGGACGCTCCTATCGGCGCGGGGAGCAGCGAGCCCCACGGCAGACACACCTCTGGCCACGGCGCAGAGCCTCACGCTCACCCGGTCTCGCCTCTCGTGCTTCGGCCTGGGACAGCAGCCATCCGCCGGCACGCGCCGCCAAATGCCTTCGTGGGACTCGGAGGGGGTCTCGTGAGATCACCCCTCGGATGAGTAAGGACTTGTCGAGCCGGGGAATCCGGGGTCACGTTTGGTGCGGAGGACAAGCCACAGCGCCTCGTCAGACGAGAGGGATGTTCTTTCCAGCTGGTGGAGGACAGCGCCAGGCTCACGAAGAACAACAACAGGGTGTTAAATCCCCCAGAGAGCGAGGATTTTCTCCAAGCTCTCGGCTTGGTTTCCCAGCAGACGAGGGCTGGCTGAGCTTCTCCACCTTCATCCAGGTGACCGCAGCAAGGACGTACAGGAACCATTCTGAGACCTGCAGGTGCCTGAGGCTCGGCTGGGTCTGGTTTCCTTCCCTGCGGCAGGTCCGACCCCATCCCAGGTGCCCCTGGACAGCACAAAACCCAAGTTTGCTGCTGCGCCTTCAGGCACAGCGACAGAGCAGTAAACCCAGGCAGCCTACACGAGGTCGTCCCCTCCTGGTAAGCAGGGAGCGCCTCCACGCTCTGCTTTGACTTGAGATGCCCAAGTGGGGCTCTGAAGGCGCATCCTGCGCACAGAGGAAGTGACTAAGGTGTGCCTTAACGAGCCAGCCCAGCCGCTCAGCGCGTTGGACCCCTGAACTCTGCTCCCGTCTTCTCCCAGCTCAGTGCCTGCCATCCGTGAAGGTGGCCCTGCTTTGAGTGCAGCAGGACTACGAGCTGCTAGCAGGAATTATGGAAAACGCACCGCCAAGGTTTTGGGGAGGATTCGTTTTACCTGGTTACAGCCAACTGCTGTTAACACAGCTGGCCCTTAGTTTTTCTGATAGCAATGGTGAGGTCGGCAGTTCCATAAAACAAACCAGGGGCAGGGCGTTGGTACTGTTTTAACTTTGCTTCTGCATGCAGATGCAAATAAATCCGGCTATAGCAACAGTATGGTAAGGAAATAAAACAAAGAGTGGCTTGGTTCTATAAATACACCTGTGAGCAAGAGGTGTTACAGCAGAAACTGCTGGTACATAAGCAAACATGCAACTCATTTGTAATTTCATGAGCACAGAACTCTTGCTCAACTATGCATGCACACATAGCTAATCAGCACGCAATTAAGGAGTTCTAAATATCTAAGACATGTCTTGGCTGTAGTAGGATGAATTAATTTAAGTGACCAACTCAAATCAAATAGGAAACCTTAAGTCATTAGATTAGGAAACCTTAACTCATTAGATTGTGTAGGTGGAGCTTGCTTATTTTTTCCCCTCAGTTCACTTCTCACTGATTTTAGTATCTGTTGTTAACGAGGATGTATTGGAACTGAGCACACTCAGGAATTAGGTTTCTGGGTTCCCCCCATGCCCCCCCCCCAAAAAAGAGTACGTAACGAGAAGTCTCGCTTAGGATTTTTTCCTTGTTTGGGCCACAGCAAGTGGAAGGCAAAACCAAACAAAGGCAGTTTCTACATAGGGAAAAAAAAATCCTTTCCTTTTGGCCTATTTGAATCAACTGCTGTACAGCTCTGAACAGGGGAGCGTCCAAGCTGGGGATGCCAGCTACCTGACCTGGATCAACACGAACCACCTTGTTTTATCAAGGCCTGGGAACTTCAGGTACCGAGGCTTTCATTAGCATGACGAGCACTGCTTTATTCAATCATTTCTCCCATTGTTCTGATTGAATTGTAGCACTGGTAAGCAACAGAAGTCAGAAAATCTGTGCTAAGGAGAGCCAGGATGCTCCTGCTGCCATAAACACCCTTCCACCACCAGCTAGGTGATAGCTAAAGAGCAAAACAAACAAAAAACAACAACATCTAAATGGCAAAAAACTGTAAACCAAAGCTACTGGGGAAAGGTCCCAGGTTCAGGCAAGTAGCAGAGCACTCGGTTATTGCGTTCAGTAAAAGCTTCCCCGCACTAAACAGAAATATTTGTCCTGTGTCCAGTACTCACGGTCAGACTCTAGGCCAGTTCTGTATCGAAGAACTCACTTGGGAGAGCTACGGACACACGAGCTGTGTGTCAACAGAGTCGGTCAACAGTTATGCAACCTGTCCTCCCCCCCCAAAGTCCTGTATGACACAAGGGACGAAGTCATACCTTAATAAAATAAGGGTTTAGTACAAGAGGTTTGAAGTACCATCAGTGCAATAAATCTGAAAAATAGGTTTTATTTTTAACCAGTGGTATTGTGACATCTTATCTGGCATAACCAATTACAGCAAAATTCATGGATAGAAACAAAATAGCAGATCTCTTCTTTGAAGTGCATCCTCCTGTTCAGTCCCCAGGCAGCTGAACAGCATTGCACCGCAGGCAGGGAGTGCATGCCACATGGGCTCCCCTTAGAGTACGGACTTCGGATGAAACATTCCCACTCACACACACGCACAGACACACGCGCACACACAATGTCTATAGTTTTTTTAAAAATCTGTAGCAATATTTCCGCATGGAATCACACTGTAGCATCTACACATAAAATGGCTGATAAAAATAATCTTGCTGTAGGTTTACAGAGTATATCTACATTTTTCATTTGAATACCTGGACTGCCGGTCCAGCAGAAAAGGGAGGTTTTCTGTCTTGATCTTGTTGGTCTAAGGAGAGTTTTACCCCAGAGCGTGGCATAACTCTCCGTTCATCTCACCCCAGACTTCATAAAGTGTTTGACCTGAAGAGATCACTGGAAAGTAGCCTAGGAGGAATTGATGGCTTTATTTTTCGTGTCCCATCCCTTTGTGCTGCCTCTTCAAACACGTGGTAAAAACACTACAAACAGTTCCTCTCCATAGGTAACAAGAATACAAAATACTGCAAAGCCCTTCTCCTCACATACACGGGTACGCTGTCTGCACAGGATGCCTGCAACAGATAAATGTCTTAAAAAGGTCTCCTCCACAAGTCCTAAAACTGGGCTCCTGAGCTCCCCAGGTACAGTTCTAGCACACAAAAATGCTGAGAAACCTCCCTTCTGCCAGTAGCTACCTCTGGGCATTAAATTCGTGCAGAGACCTGTAAAATACAAAAGATTTGAACCATGTTTGTATTCAAACATACTCCTTTTTCCTGTTTCCTCAAGCAGAGATCGACCTGCTAAAAAACAGCCGAGAAGCTCTTATCGGAGGTGGTAAAATATCCTCTAGTAAATGTTAGTTTTATATATATAAATACTTATATTTATAGATACAGACAGTGAAAGGGAGATTGTGGTTTTATGCATGCTTTTTTCTTTGCTTTGGATTCCAACACTTTTAGGAAAAAATTCTTTCCAGGAAATAACTTAAATTCTGGCACAAGATGCCATAGTTGTTTCTTTGAAAAACATTTTTTTTTCTTTTACACTTGATCTCACGAGAAACCCTCCATCCCAGTCTCTCCTCCTCTGAAATCAGAAGATCAGAACTAAAGGAGAGGTGCGTGTTTCTGTGCCCTATATTTTACCCTTTTCTCACCAAAGCCTCCACCCCGGCAGGTGTTTCACACCGAGCTGCAACACAAGAGGAAGGATGCTGTGATTTCATGGCACTGGCTGAGGTACTCAGTGACACTGGTCACTGACGATTTAACTGCCCCAGTGCCGTCCCCAGGAAGTAACAAGAAGTAAGCAGCTCTACATGCACATACAGCTACGACATGCAAGAACGTCCAATCCCACCTTTCACGGAACAAGATACACAACACGTGGCTAGCAAGAATCTTCCCCAGCCTCTGTCTCCTGAGAACTAATGCTGGGAAGCCTCAGAACGAGAAGAGGGGAAGAGGCAAGAACACAGAATACCCAATCCAAGGCGAGATGCTTTTGCCTCGGCAAGTTATTTCCTGAATACAGAGTTCATGCCTGGCTATCTGGGAGCCTTCACCCTGAAAAACAGCAGGGTCAGATTTTCCACTCCAGACTTTCTTTCCCCTCATTCCCCGTTCACTTAAGGCACAAACTTATTTACAGTTTCAAACAAAACCTTTTCACGTTCCAAGAACCAGTCATCAGAAAGCCTGTATGTTCTGCTGTACCAGGAAGATCTGGATGTAGATCAGCCCCCTGGCATGGAACAAGGACATCCCTCAGCCTTACCCTCACTCCTGAAGAAAACAGAGGAGTCTCTACGCCTATCAACCAACTTCCCTTATTTTGAGGTTACTTAATTGTAGAACAACTGATGAATGGCAACGATTGCAACCCAACTTTGAATGTCACCTTCCCCACCTTGCCCCAGCAGCGCCAACTGTTTGAGCACTGTTTCTGTGGAGGACTAAAGAGCAGTCAGAACAGGTCTTCAGAGGCTTGCCCCAGGCTGTACACAGAATACAAGAGCATGCAGCATGTTTACATAGACTCAGCTTTCTTCCCTCCCCCCACCCTCCCCGATTCAACACACACAAAACCCCTCCACCAAGGAGAATATTGTTGTGACGAGGCACTTGAATGATATTTGGAGAGTCCCTTTGAAAAGGCCTTCCCCTCACAGTGAAGTGGGACAAACAGAAGAGAGCAGGTTCTCAGGACTCCATCTCCTCTTGGTCAAGCGGTGGTGGCACAAAGCTGATTACTTCATCGTAAGTCAGGCCTGGTGGGGAAAGGGGGAAAGAAACTTAATACGGATTGCTAAAGACATCCCTCACGTCACAAAACCTGCATGATCGTAAAGGTTCTTTCTAGCAGCGTTACAAAAAATCAACTAAGTTTTAATTAAGAAAAAGAAAAGAATGGCTATACCATCTCCAAGACTAACACACACCAAAGATACTTCCAAAACATTGCCATGGATGCAGTTGAAAAACAAAGACATGAGCAACCATGCCACCTACATGCTTGTATACTCCTAAGTAGTAATTACCGAGGACTGTGCTAATTACGTGCAGTGGGTGATAGATTCAGTCACTGCAAGGACCTCGGGACAAACAGAACGTCCACATTTTTTTTTTTTATCAGCTCCTTTTGCACCTCTGACTAGCATGGCTTAAATGACCTGCAGCTTACAGGATGGACCAGGAGAGAATCAGGCTCCCTCCTGTCCCCCCAAACTCACTTTTCCATTCTTCAATCTCAAGTTCTCTGCTTTCAAACGACTGGTCATAGGGGTCTGCCACTGGTTCATCGTCTGGGTCATGGTACTGAGCAAAGTAGGCATGAGCCAATGCTTCCGCTGCAGTAATTCGCTTGTCTGTATCCAGTACCAGCATCTTCTCTAGCAAGTCCACAGCTGCAAAAGCACCAAAAGAGACACGAGAGAATTTTACATAGTGAGCTGTGCGAGCAACACTGCGTTCCGAAACGTAGCTCACAAAAGCCCAGGGTACGTGAGGAATATCCAGTTCCTCAGGAGGTACCCATCACCCACAATTGCTTCCCACGTACCCTACAGCCCACACGTATTTTGTGAACTGAAGAACTGCGTGCGTCTCTGTTCTGACCTACTTCTGCAGCCAAATGAAAACTTTGGGAGAAGTCTTAGTACCCCAGGACACGCCAGGTTCAGCTCTGGGAAGAGCACATTCAAAAGATCAACAAACAAAAATGCAGAATCAAGCCTTACCTAGTGGATTGGCACCGATGAACACATTTTCAAAGTTCATTTTCGGCATGTAAGACAAAGACTGGATGTAGTTTCTTGCCTGTGGAAATGAATACTCCGTTAAGCATAACGCAATCGAGCCACTAAGACAGAACACATTTCAATCCTCCTTGAAGCACCACTTATTATGGTCTGTCTCCTCACTTTGCCGCCTCTTTACTTATTCTGATACTTACTAAGCCCATCTTATCCCTTCCCAGCTAAAGGCCACTCAGGACAGTGGAGCACGAGCTGACATTACTTGGGGTTCATGCAAGACTGAGAAGCAAAGAGGTGCTGCAGGAGCTGCCTGCCTCGGAGTCCCGACAAGGCTGCGTGCAGTATGGTGTCTGCTGGTAAGCCACACGTTTCACGCAGTGCAAAACCAACTCACTTCCAGGTTCTCCTGAGTCTCAGAAGGCTGTGGTTGAGTATGCACTGTCCAAATCTCAAGTCTTCATTTAGTACAAGAATCTTGCTGAAGAACAAGTCGTTAATCGCCCACCCCATGCCACATGCGAGCATATCATAGAGGCAGCAAACGCTGCAAGTGATGACCTGCCCTGCAAACCACCCCCTCATCTGCTCAGGTCTCACCTCATGGCTGGGCATCCTGTTAATGAGATATGCAGGGGGTGTTCCCGTCAGACGCATGATCTGCTGAAGCTGGTTAATATCTTAAGTGCCTAGTCAAGGGCTTTGTTAAAAACAGTGCAAAAACCATTTTAAACAGAAAACAGCTGCATACAAAGCATCTCTTCTGCCAACCACAAGGCACATGCCAAACAGGCAGGGTCTACTGCTTTCTTCCCCCCCCCCCCCCAAATACTTGTGAAAATTTAGCAATTGCACCAGTGAACACTTAAAGCAAGGGAGAATTATTAAGTTGGTAACAGCGCCAATGCAGAAAGGAGCATTTGTCTGCCATAAGCAGCATTACACCACAGCGTGGCTGCTTTCACATTTCCCAGCAGTTTTAAGCCACTGGAGTAGACATTTTATTTGGATGAATCTACTCCTCAAAAATTTTCCTAGGCTGCTGCAGCTACATAAAAGCCTCAGGAAAACGAACAAAAATTAGAACAGAAACAAAAATCATAGCCTCCGCGCTAGTTACCAGCTTTTTTCTTCCTGCATGGAAAGTATTTAAGTTCCTTGTGGTGCAAAGTGAAATGAGCTTACAACTAACACCTCCTTCTAAACAGCTTTGAATGCACTTTGATATGTGGGCGAAGTGACAGAAGGCAATAAGTGCAAAATTAGCAAAACATTAGCATTGCATAAGACATAAGAGTTAGCTGATGCCAGTGAACAGGACAGGGAAAGTAAGAGGATACCGAAGTAATGCAGCAGAGAAACAAATACAGAATTTCTTACAGTGACACATTTAAGGCTTTGCTATCTCCGTACAATGGAAAAATTTACTAGAGACAATACTTTATTGCGTTTTTTAAAAACACCCTTGATTTGAACCTGGCTAAGATCAATGATTCTTTTTATTGCAAGATATTAAAGAAAAAACGATCGTTTAAATCTTACGCATACAAACTAATCTTTTGCTTAACCTAGCCTGCCTTTAAAGCTTTTCTCTCTCGCTAATCTGCTGTACTTCAGAAGCAGCCTACCCTTCCTCAGAGCCCCCAAAGGTCAGCTCACAGGCAGCCCGAGCGACCTGCGTTAATCATTCCAAGAGACGCCCCGGGATGTTTGAAATTGGTGTGATATTTGGCAAATCTACCGACTTGTTCCAACCTGCGCTACTTCTACCTTCCTGAAGTGTGATTCAAGGCTAGCCTCACATTTACCGTAGGTGTTACACGAGAAAGAACATGAGGTGCAGCACAAAATTCTCTTACTGCTCTCCACCACGCTGACCGCCTGTTGCTTAACAGCGAGCGACTTGAAGGACGTCGTCAGTTACCTGTAAACGAGTTCCTTGCCCACTACAGACTGACTCGTTAATCTGTACACTCGTTAATCTGTACCGTTACAGCATCCTTTGCTCTGCCTCTCGTGCAAATTTACTTTCAGTAACAGGTGAAAACGAATGCCATTTAAAACTGTCTCTGCAGAAGTTCACAATCCACGATTAAAACAATGAAGACGTGGCCATATGGTGAAAGTAGATGTCGCCCTTTAAAAAGGAGGCTGTAGAAAGCTTTTTGTGATTATCTTGACAAAAGGGCCCCATACACGTAAAAGCACCTAAAGGGCACTTTAGCTCTTACGCTACAAAAGCCTGAGATGGTTGCAGCAGTGTTTCAGGAATTAACCACACTACAGAAGGGACTGCGCGTGGCTAGAAGGTAACACTTGCACTCGTTCAGTTTCCCTCCCCAGAAAGATCCTTGGGTAGGCAATCTGGAGAAATAATAATTGAGACAAGCCTCAAGTTCTTAGCTGTGAAAAATACTTTCCCAGCAGCATCTGATCATACAATATATCACAAAGTATAGACCCACAAACTGAAAAAAAAGAGTCACGAAGCAGTAAAAACAGAATATGGAATGAAGAAATCATACCACAGGCAGAGTTAACAGAAGTAAAGATCAGATACACACAGCGTATGAACTCCAAGCCATCCGAGAGAGAAGAATGACAAAAGAAAAATACAGAAAGAAATCTCGACAAATACTACAGACAGACTACAGGAGGGCAACACACAAACTTGGGACTTCCGAAAGGGCAGATATTACAATCAAAGTGTAAACTCACAGACTCTGAGGAGATTTTCTTCAAAAGCTCAGGCCCTGGGGTTCCAACGAGTCTCAAAATGAGCTTCAACTGATCAATATCTAATGATGGACCATAAAGGAAAATGCTGGGACAAATCAAAATGAAAAGCGCAAAATATCAGCCTAGCAACGTTGAAAGTTAATGCCTGCCAAGGCCTCAACTGCAAAGCTATTTTAAGCAAACTGTATTCATTCTTCTCGAACAAAATTGAATACCCACTTATAACACAGCTCCATCTGTATGAGACAGATTGAACGACTTGACTAGGAATGCACCGCATGCATCGAGCTGCTCACTGCATCCCTAAACCATCGCGGAGCACAAGTCCAAGCTTTTTGCCCCGCTGGCAAAGGATGGCTCTCCATGCTCACCTCGCCCTGTTAGCCCCACACGAGTAGAAGCAGTCAGCAGGATTAGGCTGGATTAGTGACAGACAAAGCAAAGAGAAGTGCAAGCACTAGTATTAAGAAAGTCGAGGCCTTTTTGTGAACGCCTTCCAAGATGATTCAGCCACGTGGAAAATTTGAGAGTTAAGAACGTGACTGGACCCTGCTCACCACCTACAGCTTGGCTGTGGTGGGGATTTTTGGCATCCCTGAACCCCTTCCTCGCACCCACAGTAGCCGCTGGAGGCCGGGGCTCTGCAGCCGGCAGAGGGTGCTGGCTCCCTCCAGCTGCTGCAGGGCAGGAGGCGAGAGGCACCCGGAGCACCAGGCAGGCTCAGATCCAAGTTCGCTCTGTAGAAGGCTCTATGGTCACAGCACTGCAGGTACAAAGGGTGTTTTATCCAGGAAAGAGCCTCCACGAGGCCACTCACCATTCTGAGCTGCCCTCTTCAATAGGCAGAAGAATTCAGTATCTGGGATATGTGACAAAACACACACTCGATGAAAAAACATTAAAGACAGTTATACGTCTAAAACTCCAGATAGTAAGGAGGTATCTTTTTAAAATCATTAAAATAATAATCTCCTTTCTTCTCCAAGTTATCCTTCAAACCCCACTGGTGGTTCCAGACTGTCCGTAATGTTTACACTTGCCCTCAAAACTCAAGCTAGTCACTAATTTTCCTTTCAATAAAAGCAGTCTATATACTAATTATTTTCTGGGGTTTATGCCTTCCTGCTGTTTTCAGATACAGGTACAATTCCTTCTGAGAACATCCTTTAAGTCACATACTGCTCAGGTAGAAGTGCCTTTCACCTACCAAGGGACTGGTCTGGGGGTCGCTTTTTCTTTTCAATGCGGCGTTCCTGTGATACCGGCAAACTGTATAGGAAGGAAATCACCAATGCTTTGCTAAAACCTTTAAATGTAAATCCTGGTTTCAAGTTTTCCTGGATTTTCCTCTGTGCCACGTAAAACAGCCCTTATACCTTCTACTGAGTCTTGTGAAAGAAAACAGTTGTGCAAATTTAGGACTGCCAGCATCCCTCAGACGTTATGTCTCACACCTCAGTTTAAATATTTAAGTTCTTTTAAAGGTATTTAAGATCGTGTACATCAGGTATGCCAACAGCGTTGTTGCCCAGTTTGCTGTCAGCTCTTTTCCCCTGGGACCACATGCTACAGGAAGATACTGGCGTGATGTGCTTCAGTGTCTTCTCAGATAAACAAAACACAGAGCGTGTCACCCACGCTGCTACAGGCATGCCAAAACCGAGCCACTACATCTCGTTCTACGTCCACAATCTCTAACCTGCTGAATTACAGCGTTCGGTTAACTGCAGGGCCTACCAGGTTCAAGGGAAGCGAGCCATAAGCAGCTACAGACAAGAGAAAACACTTAGTAAATACAAAGCAAAAGAAAAAAAAAAATGTGCATGGAGAAGGAAAAACACAGCATGCAAACCCCAAATGCCATCACCAAGGTACCCGTGACAACAAGTCTCAGTGATTCTGAAATTCAGAAAACGATCTTCCATCGGCACCGGCAGCAGGCACTGCAAGACTAAGAGCTTATCCAGGCAAAGCAAAGGTCGGAAGTGGTTTTAACTGCCACCACAGGCAAAAACGGGATGCATCAGAAGAATATGTGATTTCAGACTAGCTGGTTACGATGAAGTTCCCATACTACTGAACGAAAATAATTAAAGAGGTATTCTTCAGAGTTTAAAGGGAATACAGTCAACTTAAAATACACAGAGTTGGCTAAGCTAGAACAAAACATTCAAGGTTTTCTTATTTGTGCATTATAGTTTTAATACAAACTGAATTGTCAAACAAAAGTCAACTTTGCTACTTATGTGTATGAATCATTCATATTACAGGAGCTGTAAAAAAAATCAGGAGCATACACTTTTAGCAGAAACTGATCTTCGAATACAACAGGTAAAAAGCCCAACGTTAAAATCCTGAAGGACTCTGATTTTTATTACCTCACTTTGTCTCTAACTAGTCTTCCCCACAACCTTTTCCACCTCCTAGCAGAGATTTTACCCACATGAGAAATCCATCTTTCATGCAAGCGTTTTCATTCGTAGATGACAATGGGAACAATTCAGTTAGTTCACATTCAGTAACGTTAGAAATACTCCAATAGTCCTGCAAAGCCAAGCCCATACGGATCACAGTCGTTTTTTCTTTTTCTCTCAGAGTATCCAAAACACTTGCTCTAAGCCAACGACAGCCACGTTCAGGATCTCCGCAGATGAGTTCCTTCAAGCCTTCACACTAAATTCAGCCTTAGTTTATCAGAGGCACAACCGTCACACAGAGCGTTGAAGACCATCAGCTCCGAATACATCTTTGTTACTTACCGGACAAATAAGCTGCACAGTTTGCTTGTTCTGAAGCCCATTGCAAGTAACGGGCACATCTCTAAGCCTTGTAAAGGGACACCCAGTGGGCTGTAAATAACGTCACATTGCTTCTGCTAAATCCTTGGTGAAAGGGAGCAGTATTTCAGTCAGAGAACCACCTGAACAAGAGGATGATTGTCCTGAGCATTCTGAAAAGGCACTGCTCAGTCATTGCCTATTTCATTTAGGAAATGTGAAGCTATAGAGCTGAGAAAATTATCATCTTGACACCAAAAAGCATTAAGAATGTCAATTTTGTTGGAGGGGAGGAGTTTCCAACTTCCTCAACACCCAAAATACACAGTCACACTGCCTTCAACTGGAATACCAGTTCTCTAGAACTGCAGTGGATTTGGACATACCGCATCCTTGGCTACCAGAAGCAGGGTAAATATAGTCAGAATTCAGCATTCCAGTTTGCCAGCAAGCGTGCAGTGACACTGCAGGAGCAACACAGCCCTCAGCACATCTGTGGCACGAAGAAACTATCAAGAGACCAGAAGTACTCAGCAGGATCCAGATCTGGAAAATTGGTATTAAAACTTTCGAAAAGAATGAAGACAAAGAAAGAAGGAAGAAAAAAGCCTACCGTTATCTTACTTCTGTTTCTTTTCTTTAGATGTCAGCAAAACTGGAGTGGAAGCTGACAGCTTGGTACCCTTCTAGATTCTTGGATAAGCGTAAGATGCACAAACAAGATTCATAACCACGAACACTGCTCCCCTTACCATTCTGACCTCGTGACCAAGCAGCACACACGTTACTTGAAGTGGGAAACCACCCACGCAAACTGTGAGACCTGTAAGTACTACAGAGTTTCACCTGGGATAGAAAAGGATTGAGCCTAATCTTTGGTAGCTTAAATGCTTTTTCTGTTCTGAACTGGTTAAGGCAAAAGCGTTACAACCATTTACAAAAGAAGTTGAACATTTGGCGTGAAGAGTCACAAACATCTTTAGGGAGACCAAAGTTACTTACTTTGTGACATTAGAGTAGTTGACTAATTCCTATCTTAAAAGCAAGCTTTATTTTGCTTTGTGGATATTATTAGTTATAATTCACAGCTAAAGACACAGCTGTAGAACAAAACAGATCTTCCAAGCCTGAGAACTCTCTTCAATTCATAAAGAACACACTGAAACATTTCTTATATGATTCAAATCCTACTAGGAAATAACTTATTTGCAAGTATCCAGATTTTTAAAAATGTACAACGTCACTGTTACTAGGATGCAATAACATCAGTAGCTTAAAGAACTGTGCTAGCATTTTAACAAATTCTTAATTTTTTCCCCTTGAAAAAACAAAAATTTGCTTACCCCAAAATATAAATGCTAAATCAGCTGATAAAAATAAAGTAACTTTTTTTCTAGCTTCTTAGCCACCATCGTGTTAGCCTGCTTCTGTTCCTGACAACAGGAAAATACGCCAAAGGTAACTGAGCAGTAGAGTACAGCGAGTTCAACAAGTTTGGAGAGAGATTACAGGACGACAGGCATAAAAAGAGAAAAATGATGAAGCTAGAGCATATCAAAAGGAGAGATGAAAGCGTCAGAACTGTGGGGAGAGTTGCTCCCCCTGGAAGAGAGTTTTGGAACCTGGATGCCTTCCAGAAGTAACAGTACAGAGAAGGCCAGCACTTCCCACCCCAACATTTTCTTTTAATCAAATGCTAATATATTTCAATTAATGGACATAAATACTAATAAATTAACAAAAGCTAATAAAATTAACAAATTGAAAGAATTAAGTTTAATGAAAGGTGGGCAACATCATTTTCTCTTGCAAAGAAACCCCAGTTTTTAGGCAATGAAAAATCTTGACAGAGGCGAATTGCCCCCGGAAGTCTGCTCAGCCACACAAGTTCTAAGCACAATGCTTTGCATCAAGGCTCCTGGGGAGAAATACCACCAGCTCTTACAAACTGCTTGCTTAAATTCGCCAGTGTCCCACCAAGGCCACTTTGATACCACAAAAGTAATTTGGAAGAGATTTTATTCAAGCTTGAGCTTTCACATCAATACAAGCATACAGCGAAAGAGGGCTCGCGATCTGTTTACGCTCAAGCATGGAAGTAGAACCTAAACATTGCAGAGCAGTTTGGAACGAGATCCTTGGCACTAAAGAATCTGCAAACCCACTGCTTTCACAGCATACCACCAGGATACAGAAGAGCGGCCAGAAGGGATGCTTAACATTGGCTAGAAACGTGAAGCACGAGAGGATTCACAGCAGACAGACTACTGCAAGCAGTTATTTTCTACAACCTCAAAGAAAAATAAACTTAAATCAACCAAAAAAAAAGGAAACTAACTCCCAGAGATGATCAACACAGTTCTAGTCATGCTAATAGACAATGAAAAATAATAGATTTGCCTCTTGCACTTTGCACACTGTGATGATTTCAGAACTCACTTCATCATATCGTGAGTGGAAGAAACCATTGACAGTAATTTAAAGAACAAACCAACGAAAAAGCACAGAACTTGTTTCCTCGTGAAGTATGTGAAAGTGGAGATCTCTAACCTCCATTTACGGGAAATACATTACTTGTAAAGGATACGGTCTGTACCGGGGAACAACGTTCTTCCAGTCAACAGTTCAGCCATAATGCATCCCACTGACCAAATATCAACTGAACAAAATAAAATAAAAACAAAAACATAAGGCAGAAAAATGAAGACTCGACAGAATCACCCTAGCCAACAATTACAAACAACCTTGTGCTTCAGTAGCCTCATGGTGTTGAAACAACCTGCAAGGTAGCTGGCCCTGTTCAGCAACCACTTGGCTAAGACTTGTCCAAATAACGTAATGCTACGGCAGGCAAGCTTGCCTTCCAGAAAGTAACCTGCATTGGACACCACGGAGCTAGGGAGCTATCTACGAAATCGAGGAGGAAGAAACCCGTTCAAGACTCTAAGGAATAAATTTGTATAGGAAATAAATTTGTATAGGATCTTATACAAATTCTGCCCCAACTGTATTATAGTTACGAGACAAGCCCACATACATGCAAAAGGAAAAGAGAACAGATGAAAAGCAGTAAGGTATGAAACCAGAGTAACACATTATTTTTATTGCTACCTATGCACCCACGTACTAGAAGAACCTTCTCGGTATTTTTTTTTTCTCCGTTCTGTGCCTGATCTGAAAGCATTCTAGGGAAGCAAGGTGCGTTGCTGGGAAGCTACTCAGACTGGCAGGAGGGTGTAACAAGAAGAAGTGGCTAAAAAGAGAGGAAAGGAAGGGACATTTATATGCATTTTTAGCATTTCTTCACCCCATAATCACAGACATTTTTAAAGTGCATTTCCAGCAGCTTCCTAGAAAGGCATCTTTTCCTCGTTCAGGTACACTTCATTCACTCACTTTAAAAGCCACCGTGCTAGGAAAAGTAAGGGATAAGCGTTGACAGTATTTTCCTGACTGCAATTTCAAAGGTTCAACTTTAAGTAAGTCTTGTGCATGTTATCACAATGATTCATAACGTTGATCCAAGACTGCGGTTCAAATACTATTTCTGTGCCTTCTTCTAAATCACCCTTACTGGAGTGAAATTACCGTAACTGTCAATTTACGCAATCAAACAGAAAGGAACATGTACATAGGATGACTTCCTTTTTTTCCATGAATCCAGGAACTGAGAAACCCTTTGTTAGTAAAACGCGCTACCTGTCTGGTTGTAATGCATCCAGTTCAGCATGATCTCAGGAGCCCTGTACCACCGGGTAGCCACGTACCCGGTCATCTCATCATCTGTGTGTCGAGCCAAGCCAAAATCCAAGATCTACAGAACAGAAGAGACATCTGCCAATTACTGCGGTGCTACAACGTCCAGTTGTTTGCTGTAACTGCTTTGCAATTCTTGGATTGGGTGGAGGACGAGTGGCGCAACCGCGAAAGTGAATTACGAAACTAAATTTCATGACCTGTTAAAAGACACCAGCCTAGAATAACACAGCTCTCAATCAGAATTACATCTAGGTATCTCGTCTGTAAAACAACCATGTCAAACTAAAGCTATCAACTGTTCACTTTCAAATTGATTCATTAAAAACATGTGAACAGAGAAGAAACATGAATTCTGTATAAGCATCCTTAAAGCCCTTTATGTCTGGGAAGGGCATGTTTAGTTTGGTTCACAAAAGTACTTCTATAAGATAGAAAAATTAATTCCCCCTTTAAATCCAAGGGCCATCCACAACATTCACTCAGATCACAGTCAAACTAGTCACGTGGGATTTAATTACCTTTAGCTCACAGTCTTCATTTACAGCTAGATTACTGGGTTTTAAATCCTAAAAAATTAAACAACATCAGCATTAATGGCAGTATATACGTTGCTGCACAAGTCTGAAGTAGATAAAAATGTACACGCAAGTAGAAAGTAAGACTCCAACTAGTTTTCAACTCTCTGTACTGGGGAAAATAATTTTATCCCAGAATCAGCTCTCTTCTGGTGTATGCAGAAGTGTCAAATGCAAGCAAAAATACATAAAAGGCTGACCGCACCACAAGTGCTGTAGATGCGTATTTAACAAACAGAGAACCTATTTCAGAAAGATGCAAGCCAAACAGAGACAGGAACAGAAACTGAGGATCTTGAGAACCACTCCCATTGGGAAACTTTTGACTGTTTAACGAAAATAATTCTCAGAAAATTTCTTCTCGATTCTGTAGGGACTACATTGTAAGATTCTGTGTTACATTTTTAAAACACCTTGGTTCACTGCAGGAAGTAATCTCAGGGTTAATACTCACTCTGTGTATTATGTCAGCTGAATGGATGTACTGCAAGGCAAGATGACAAATTTTATTAACAGTCCAAGTAGCCTTCTTCTCGTTTCCTCACTAGTCAACGCTGCCCTACCCCATCCAACACAATAAAAATGCTACAGCTCATCTGCAGGAGGAACCAAGTATGGCACCTGTAGGTTTCAAGTACATAGCTATTGCACTTGGTCTCTCCTTAGGAACACCCAGGAGCACTGCTACCATGAGTGAAATGAGAGAAAAAATGAAACTGAAGAAATGGAAGATTCGTAGTCAGGGCAGAGTAAAGGACAGCACCCTACATAACCTCGCAGACTCTGCCCACAGGAACGTACACAAATCTCTTCTGAAATTATACATAGCTTTACTGTTACAAAGTTCCAAAGACATATGGAAGAATAACAATAAAAGGTTATCCTACAATCCAGCAGGAAAGTTACAGAAACCCCTCTATGTACTCATATGAACCTCTGAGGATATGACTTTCATCAAGAACTTGCACTTCCCACTGATGAGCTATCAACATTCGGGCAGCACAGCTGCAGGTACCTTCAGCCCCCGAAGAATCTGGTATATGAGGAACTGCACATGGTCATCTGTGAGTTTCTGGCATTTCACAATGTTGTTCAGATCTGCTCCCATAAGGTGTGTCACCAAGTACCTATGAAGAAAAGGAAACAGGCTGTGAAGCAATCCCTTCAGCACGATTAGGATAAAAATTCCTTATGGAGCACCACCAGCAGGGCTGGCTGTCCCAGGCATGTTGCTGAATGCAATACAGCCATGACACACTACGTGATGTAGCAGATTAGTACATCAGTTCCTACAGTGCTGGTTAATAAAACGAGGAATAGTATAGGATGTCCAAATGTCTTTTGTGTTGTATTTCACAACTGCTTGAGGATAATGGCAGACAAATGAAGGTGACAACAATTCCTGTAATAGTCTGGGAAAGGTACGGGAGATAAAAAAGATGTTTTGTTGCAATCTTCAGAGAAGTTACCTACACATCATTGAATTCTTCTAGTGACTTGGCAGGGGTGAACACATCCAACAAACCAATAACCTAGAAAGAAAGAGGTAAAGGGCTGTGAAAAACATTCACAGTATAACACGATACAGTTAATAAGGTCCTTTGTGGAACAGAAACTACTCACTCCACTAGATGTTTTATTTCCAACGACATGAATCATTCAGATGCAGACAAGTTAGTATTCATACAAGATCAGACACAGGCGTACGTTCTTGAGTACAAAAGCATTAAGGTCAAAATACTCAGGTGTCTTTTCACACCAGCCATCCACTTAAAACACCAAACGGGAGCCACAACAAATCAAGACAATTCAAGGCAGGTGTAAACACTGGCTCAGAATAGCTTATTTCAAAAACCAAGTAAAGTTTGGCCAGGGAATGAATGAAAAAACACCAGACAGAAATCTGTTTGCTTCCTGCTAAACCCTGAGTTATACCAGTGACTCCTTGTTAAATCAGACCTAGGAGACTGTATTTTTCCCACGTGTACTGAGTGGGGATCTGCAGCACAAGCAGTGAATAATAATGACTACACCAGAAAGCAAGTCAGGAAAACAGTGCAACACAAAGAGGACCCGAGTTTCACACCGAGCAGACAGCTTCACACTGTCTCTTGTATTTGCTGCCCTGCGAGCCTCTATTCCACCTTTCCTTTTCACACCTAAACTGTTCTAACAGTGAGGGGTAAAAGGGCACGTATGAGCTACTTCGTGGAAATGAACAGCTATTCCCTATTAACGTGGAAGTATCTTCGAGTCATTGACATTTACTTTAGAAAACAACCCAAATCTGGTCAAAAATGTTCTAATTTTCACTATGACGTGCTTTTAAACATTCTATTCCTTCTCTGAAAAGTATATTTTAGTTGGTGAAAATATGAGATAAAAGACACAGGTTCCTTCTTCATCTTTGAAGTCTGAATCTCACCTGTCTGGGATACGTAAGCATCATGAACATTTCAGCAATGCTTCAAGCGTGCACATGAAGCTAACCACTCCTGGGGTTCCCCTTCAGCACTGTTTTTTTTTTAATCTCATCATTTACACTTGGCAAGGATGTCAGAGCCAACTGAGTTGCGTTTAAGCCAGTAACTAAAGCCAAACGTTTCAGGGAAGCTAGCCTGTTTTTGGAAAAGAGAACAAGCAGGTAGGAAATAAAAGCCTCTGTCCAATCTATGTTATATATTACATGTTCCTTGGGGAACCTGAATGAACACTTTCCTGCCTCTCCTCATACACATCACAACTCTGTTTCTGGACAGACATCATCTTCAAACTGTAACATCCACCCTGCATAATAATTCTCATGTTTTCTTTCTCCCGTGAACTCTTCCCTATTCATATTTACAGAAAAATGCAACGTTATCAACCCAGTTTAGCACGAGAAGACAAAACCAACCTTGCCACCTAGGCTTCAGCTTTTTCATTTATCGTTTTTATCTCGCTGCACTGTGAAGCTCACTGTCACACTATCCGTATCTCTCATCAACAAGTTTCACCAACACAAACTCCGTTATTCTGCAGCACATCACTCAGTCAGTTTTAAGGAAGTGTGGTCACCAACAGATGGAGAGCCCCACTCCCAAATTTTGCATACCCCTTGCAGCGTTTTAGGTTGTCGCAAAGCTTAAAACTTCTTCACATGACACAAATCCAAGTTTGCTCACATCTGCTCGGGGTGGTGCTTTACGCAAGCTAACGAGGCCTCGTGGAGCCTGCAGGTATTACGCAGCCATTCTGGACAGCTCTGCAGGTCCGTTTATTTGCTCAGGATCAACACGACCAGACTCGATACAGGACACAAAACTACCCCGTGCTCAAGCTCCTTAAAACGCCATACCTACCAGATATTCTGCGGGGTTCCACGCCGTGCAAAACCCCGTCTTTTACCTCCAACCTGAGACCTGAACAGTCAGTGCGCTAGCACTGCCAAGCCTGTCGGAACTGGCTCTAAGCATCCCTGCATCTGCAAGATTTTAAACCACAACCTAGATAAACGTCCCACAGACAGATGATGGGATGATGAACTGATAACAGATATTTCTAGATATAAACAATTTTAACAACATCCTTTTATCCCTTTCTCTCAAATATATATATATGTGCCCATTGCAATGCTAATGTCAAAAATATGAGTGAATACCAGACATAAAGCTGCTGTAGCACCAAACTAATTTCCACTGTTTAATCGTATTAGCTTGGACAAAAAGGATCACTACTGATACTCATTTATTTATTTAAACTTTCATTCAAAGCTTTCCTCTGCAACAGTTTGGAGAGTATCTCAGGTACGTGAGAAGGCCCAGAACAACCTCCAGGGGATGGGTATGAAGCAGGATCAAATGCTATCTCTACCGTTCAGGCAACGGTATCACGTAGAGGCACTGAGAAAATACTGTTGAGAATAGCACAAACGTATCAAAAGTTCCCATTATGTCAGCAAGGCTACAAACGCCAGGAAGATTTACGGGATACCACCTGCTGGCTGCGGTGCTAAGCCACAACACACAACTACCGTTGCCACAAAAGACGGAGCCCTGATCAGACCATCCGGGGAGAACCTTCCCGTGAAACCAGGCTTGTTTGTTTGTTGCCTTAGATAAAAGCAGGCAGCTCGCTCAGCCCACTTGTTAAACATTACTTCCCTCCTGCTAAGTTGGAGCTTGCTTGGACGAAAACCAAGAGCCTTCCTTCCTCTAGGCACTCTGACAGCTCTGCAGAGGGCAAGCCATGAGACTTTTTGCTCTGCTGCAGGCAATATTTGCTCCTAGCAGCACACAGAATTAACGTGCCAGTGTCTTAAATGCCACAGACACACGGAATTGTTCAACCATTTTCTACAGCAAACTGAAGCTATGCTGACAAACAATCAGGCAGCTTATGACAGAGTTCAACATTACATCTGTCATAGACTATTTCGTTTGTTCCCCTGTTGATAACGGATGACTTGGAAGAAAAGACACCTTGATTTCCCACCCCCGCCACCCCCTTTACCCTTATTTTATTTACAGGAATCTAGTGAACATCTATCTACCCCACGATAACACGATGGAAGTCAAAACAAGTAAAACTCTCCAGAACACACCAAATTTTGATATATATTTTTAAATAAATACTTAACATCACAGCAATTACAGCTTACTGTACACCAGGAGAATGGACTGACATCACCTGTGTCCTAAATCCTTCGCAATAACCTGCTAAGCAGAAACTTCCAAATTACTCTAGGAAATCTTAGACTTTTTAATTCAGAATTGATCTAAAAAAAAACACACAAAAACCACCACCACCACCTGCTTTTCCTCAACCACAATCCCTTGGAAGACTGCAAGCTTCATGTTTAGTTTTAGAAAAACCTGTGCAAGGAGATCCTTAAATTCAGCCCTGGTGGACGCTCACCGGACAGCCCAGCTCTCAGAGCATCTCCCTTCACTTACATTTTCATGCTTCATGTGCTTAAGTAGTCGCAGCTCTCGGTAGGTCCGCTTGGCGTGGATGATAGACTGAAATGGTCGGGACAGCTTCTTTACAGCCACACGCAACCCGGTTTTCGTGTCAAAGGCAGAGCTACAAAAAAGAGGTATCAAATTGTCAGATGATTAATTCATAAACACCCCCAAACCCAGGCAGCAACTCCAGGCAGCAACTACGTGGGGACTGAGTCTCAGTCAACGTGATTTCTCCATTTTTTCAACGAAAATGATCCCTAAGCGTCCTGGTCCACAACCTGCGTCCCCACCCCAACCCCCCCCACATGTATATAACTGTTGGTTTCTACAGAAAAGGTTTATCAGATGCATCTTGTTCACATAAGGAACGGGAAATTAGTATATTTTAAAAGTAACTTTGCAGAAAAAAAAGGGACATTTTTATAATTTTTCTGTCTAAAAGACATTTGTGCTTTTAAACATAAATAAAAGCACGGAACTCTGGAGAGAAGACGACTACTTGTAAATATTATCCGTGTTCTTAAACATACTTTCATAAACCACACTTCATCACAAAATAATTTGCTGCTCTCAAGATACCATCTGTGATGGTTTAAGGCCATACAAAAACCCAAAGCCTGCTCCTAATAAAAACCAACTACAATGGTTATGAATCTCAGCTGAAGCTGAAATCAAACCCGTTAGGTATGGCGTGCCTACCCCTAAATTCCTGTTATACCAAAGTGCATGTGGATAAACGATATTTAGCTGTACGTTACCAAAATCTGTCCCTTTAGCAGAATAAAGGAATTAAATAACATTTCTTCTTAGAACCCACAAAGACCGATGCCATTTATTTGGTAACTTGTAGTGCACTTGATAGGGATACTTTGTACTGTAAAATCACCCTCTGAAGGATCATCTCTTTATAAAACTCAGAAGCAAAAGCTTTAAACTTTCGAAGCAACCCAACATTTAGGCACATGAAGAAGCGTGTTAAACCTCCGACACGCTGCACAGATCTTCCAGGGCTTAGGGCTCACAGGTAATGGAGCGAGGAAAAGCAAGCATTTAGCTGTGAACTAAATGACTCCTCTTTCTTCTCTTCTTTGAGGTTCTTATCTAAAACCAGCTCTGGTTTGTCAAAAAAGGAAAGGGGAGGAGAAGCAGACGTGAAATCAAGGTGATACTCGATACAAGATAACCAGCAAAGGGCAAGTTTGGAAGGGAGGAAGTCAGAGGAGAGCTGCATGGGTTGATTTTCCTGCTGCACGTCCATTCAGGCCAGACTCCTGGTTCCCTTTAAAAGCCAGTATGCACTCGTTTCTGGTAAGCATCAAGTGAAAAGGAAAGCTTCGCATTTATAAGCATAAAACGTGAAGGAGCTCAGCTAATAGGAGGCCCAAAGCCAATCACAAGAACGGTCCTGGAACAAAACCCACGATGCACACACAAAAAAGCAAAGCCCATCTGAAAAAAATGTAGTTGTCACTTATACTTAAAGCGATTAATTGGGATTCGCTTGCAAGGAGATAAAGTTATCTCGAGGAGCTTGCTGTATGATGTTTATAAGATCTAGAGGGAAGCCTGTTGTTTCCTGCAGGCTGCAATCCTTCCCCAGGGACCTGCGGGGAACGGAGCTCGCTGCGCACGGTGGCCAAAGGGCATCTCCTTCTGTACGAGGGACACCTGCACGCACAGGGCAAAGAAACCTCGGGAAAAGATACGAAAACGGGGCCTGGAGGGAGATCACAGCAGCACCAAATTGCCACACTTGAATTTCTTGGAGCCACACTGTGCTGCCTGAAAGGATGCCCACCCAAAATCACCATTACTGCACCGTTACACCATCCTTTACGCCTTGCTCAGCCCGAACAGGTGGAAGGAGCCACATTCATTTCGTAACCCTGCTTTCAGATGACCTACATCAAGTTTTCATCTAGCAACGGAAAGCTGATATTTAAGCTGCAACACTTCAGGAACACAGAACGCCTTTTTAAAGCTTCACGTTTACCACTTCGCAAAGTGCAAGCAAACCTAATTCAGGCTCTAATTACACGATGATATTTTAACGACGCTCAAGGTGTTTTCTAGGACTTGGTGCAGAAACGAGATTAGTCATCTGAATTCAATACAGGCTGCTGTGAATTAGTCACGAAGCTCCACCAGCTTTCAAACACCTCAGGTGCACAAGGCGGCGTGCACCATTTTCTCTTTCATCTCCGAGAGAAGGGGATGCCCCGCACACCGACAACCCTCACAGCCACCACCCAAGGTGGGATTTCCCTCCTGGTTCCCACACGACTCTCTACGAAGACTTCGTAGCCACCAGAAACAACACAAGCGACTCGGGAGCCCAAAGGAAACTCAATTTCACCTTATTTTCAATGACATTTTGAGGGTTCTATCAAATCATCAGCTTGCTGTAGATTTACAGCCTACAAGACCTGCACTCCGCAGAACTGAGAAGTTATTTAACCAGCAGTGACGCCGTGCCCAAGTCCAGGAGAGAAAGCTCCACGTTACTTTGCGTTTGCAATCTAGAGTCACTCTCAAAGTCAGAGGAACTCTAAACTTGGTCATATTGGAGGCCTAAAACCTGTTTCCCTACAGATAAAGGCAGGCCGAGGGATTTTTGCCAATGCAGCTAACTGCCTGATGGCATCTACAAGTCCAAAACAAGGAGCTACCAACAGCTGCCCCGCTGGAAAACATGTTAAAACACACTAAGCTGGCCTTAAACCAGCTGCATGACACTGATCGTATTGCACCTAAAAAACCCCAGCTGGGAAAACCTGTGTGATCCTTGGTTTTAAATCCCTTATAAAACAAGCTCGACACCAATTCAGAATTTATCACAGCTTCCACGTTTATGACTCGTTACACAGCACTGCAGCACGGCACATGCACAGCATCTCCCTCGCTCTGTGAGCTCCACCTCCAGTCCTGAGCCACCCCGAACTGAAACCAGGACGTAAGAGCTGGAATAAAGCAATCACTTCACGGAACCTACCCACTGATTCATCTTACATCTTCTTAGAAGCAACATCTGTAGCAGTCTGAGAACCTAAAGCACACACAAAGTTACTGAAAAATCCGAAAGACTCAAGCATCAGATAATCACAACAGCAATTTTTGTGCAAAAACCCTTTTGCTAAATGGCACGCTGCTCACGGCCGGTGCCTGTGCAAAGACCCGAGCTAACTGAAGCACTTCACTGGTACCCTTGGAGTTAGCTCACGCGTCCCCAGCTACAGACAGAAAAACAGTTTGCAGCACCCAAGAGCTTATCAGCAAAACCAGTTGCTTTTGAGATGCGTCTATAAATGCATGGCAATCATCTACCCCCCCCAACATACTGTAAGAAGCTGTAAATCCTCCTCTGCCGCGCTGGGTTCTGCTTATAAAAGCTGCAACAACAACCTCCCTCTAGCAAAGACGTGCTCACCCCCATTTCATTTCTCAATCCACGAAGTTTCCAGCAGGTTTCAGCCTTCGCTTTCAGAGCTCCGCTCCCTCCTCACGTGTGCTCTGCTACCGCCACCTGCGCGGCTGCTCCATCCCACTCCCTGCTGGCGTCCTCTGCAAACCACTGCTCACGTCCGTATCCACCACACCTCGCAGGCACTTCCCCAGGGCGCACACGTACTTTGGAGGCACCCGCACACCTCGATAAGGGATTACTAAGCCTGAAGACACACACTGGTTAAAAAGAAGTACACAGAACTGCTACGAAGGGGGTGTTTAAGGTTTAGTCGTTTCCTCCAGAGTCTGATGATTTAAAATGTCTTAAACCCATAGTATTTTTCCATCAGTTTAGAAGTCGGGGAATTATGTCAGGGTCTTCCTGATACCCAGGAAATTCAGTCAGTGCTGGTAAAACTGCAGGGAGAGGGGGAGGACAGCTACACAGCCTGGCAGCTCACAAACAAGAAAGGCTGGAAGACTTTTATGCAAGCTCCTGAGGAGGAGGGAGTCTCAGCTGTGCAATTCCTTTCCAAAGGAAATAAGGTAACAGCCTGCAAAGCAATTAAACCTTACTGAACGTAGCTATCAACAGACAGCTGTTGAAAACCAACAAAAACCACCATGAATAAGATAAACTCCTAGGAGCACACCAAATCTGCCTTCACATTTCAGAAGCTGATGGCAAAGAGCACCGAAACACCTGCTTGCTTAGCTCAGAACCGGCTGAACTGCAGCCGCTTGCAGAGCCTTCCCCCGGCACAGAGGGGAAGCGCAGCGAGCTTCCAGCGCCTCTGAGTCACCGATCGATCCCGTCCCCATCCCGCTGCCTCCCGCTGCGGCACGCCGCACCACCTAGCCACCGACACCCCTCCTTTTCCTTACACCAGGTAAACTGACCGGCACTTCGGGAGCCCGCCTGTGTTAGCGCAGACCTCGTTACGGGTTTTGACCAAACCCTTTCCGTGCAAGAGACTGCGCTGCACCAATATACGGAACTCCGGCAGGAGCAAATGAAACATCATTTCACACAACAGATGCCATGGCAATTCTTACGTGACTTCGGAACGAACAATCTGAGCGTACATGGCATGCTCCTCGGCGGCTTGGCTCTGCTGAATCCCTGCTTGCAGCTCCGTACGTTTTCAGTTTTTCTAAACTTGATACTTGAGTGGGATGTCTGAGTATCCTTCTCCCAACACTGCACACATTAGTCCAGAAAACACTCGAATATTTGCTCTAACTTTACGCGTGTGCTTTGGCCGCCTTAAACTGCCGGCACAACATGCCTTCCTCCATCCCCTGACTACACGAGTAAAGTCATCTCAGAACACCCTAATATAAAAAAAAATAACAGGGTATTCTGAGTTGTACTTACATTAGACATTTGAAGTAGCCTACAGCCGGTACTCCGTAATCTAAATGATTCATTTGCTGGCTTTATTCCTTTTTTATTTATCTTTTTCTTCCACTTTGCAGAATTACCTCATTTTGAAGTCCCTCATCTTGCCAACTGAACAAACAACAAAGCATCTCATTACATTCTACTATAATAATGCAGTAGGCAGGTAGATACAGGAGTGTATTTAACCAGTCAAAGGGTGGGTAAAACCCCACAATTTCCTGTCCCAATACAGAGGTACTCCAAAGTCCAAGTCTGAAATAAAACTGGTAACTTATTTCTGGAGCAGGAGGGGGAGGGAGAAGAGGAAGAAAAATCTGTAAAGGAACAGAGAGCGGAGCAAGTCATTGTAGGAACATCCTAAATACTATGCATCACCAGTTGCAGCTTAACAACATTACAGATCAAAGAGAATTATATATGCATGGCTTTTTTTTTTTTTTTTAATCCAGACATACTTTCTGTATTACTAGTCTCCCTGAATAGCATCTTTTCTGAAGCACGTTTTCAGTGGAACGTAAAGAAACCCATTAACAGGGGCTGCGCTAAGGCTCACGCGCCACATGTCTGCGACTGCTTCCAGTACCAAACTGTTTCATCGGGGCTGGACACAATTGCACAATCTTTGAGAGTTTTGACACAGCAAAACAGGAAATTCATGATGCAAACTCTTCAGTTATTGGTCGTGAAAACAAACATTGGAAGTGTTACGCACACGGAGATTGTGGGGAGGGGGAAAACTGAAGGGGAACGGGCCAGCCCGGGTAGGGCCAAGCTCAGTACAATGGCCAAGGCACTGAGCAAATCCATTTCCGACTGCACTCGGGGAGTTATGTAACTGTGGCACTTAAGGGGGTATTTATCAGCTAGGCCTTGCTTCCACCAGAGCTAAACCCTTCAAATGTGAAAAAACTCCGAAAGGACATTGCTCAGCCTTTGTCTTCGGTGGCGTATAGGCGGTTATACGTTGGGCACAGCAGCTTTAGGAAAAGCATGTGATTTAAGCAGAGCTTCCTGACAATTTTTAACAGCTAGCTGAAGAGCAGCAGAGAACTTCTCCAAAATTGCAGCACATGCAAAGCAACTCTTTTTTTTTTTTTTATTACCAGAGGCCAGTACGCACTGATCCTTAAAACATAAATGATATTCATGGTATGAATTTGCACGTTATGTTAATGAAAAATGGGCACGCCTGCTCGAATACAGCAGCGCAGCAGACATAACCATTATGCACTGCTATTAGGAAACTCTGATCCCACTTTGACAGAGCCAAAGGACAGAGGATAAGAAGCAGAACGCTCATAGTGTCGAAATTTCTTAGTAAAAGGACACAGCCATCTATTAACACTTACATACACCTCTACTACACAGCTGCTAAAGCCAAAACGCCAACCTGATTCAGACACGACCTTGTCTTTCAGATTAAATGAAGCATGCGGCCAAGTTGATTCACATTTAATGATCCAACATGTTTCAGCAGAGGAGCTACAACCGAGGCATGTGTTCATATTAGGTAAGCATTAAAGACTACGCCGTGAGCTGCAAGCCCTGCTGAATGCTGCAGCCCTGACACCCGGACGCTGCTCTTCCAGGCAGCGCACACTGCAGTAATTCAGTCACTGAGCACAAAAACAAGCTCTCCTGCCTTGACCTAACATTGCAAATGAAACAAGGCTTGCAAAGCCGCTGTTAGAAAGCCAGGGATAGGCACACGGCCCCCACAGCCTCCCCTCCGCAGCAGCTTCCAGCTCACAGCGCAGGGGCCTGGCGTGCAAACGCATCCTGCAAGAAACTGGGTCCTGAGCGAAACTGGGACGAGAGCTGCCGGGCTCTGCAAAGCGACAGGGGCCCTGCCAGGCTCTGCAAAGCGACAGGGGCCCTGCCAGGCTCCATCCCCTCCTCCCCCTGCCACGACCTGCGGCAGGCAGGGGGGAAACGTGCCCGTGGGGGGGGGGGGGGCGGGGATTGTTTTTCCCCTCCCCCAAGGAAAAAAAAAAAAAAACTGTTTTAGTGCCACCTGCCATGTGGTGCAATCCCCGACGCATTCCAAAGGCGAGACGTTGGCTTCTCGGCGGTTTCGCTGTTGAACCGAGCGGGGGGGGGAGAGAAAAAAAACGGCGGCGGAGGAAAGCCGGGAGTGGGCGAGGAGCACCCCCGGGGGGGGGGGGAGTCGCGGCCCCCCGTCCCCCACCTCAGCACTCACCAGACGGAGCCGTAGGCCCCGGAGCCGACCGGGGAGAGGTTCTGGTAGCGCTCGGGCACCTCCCACACCGTCTTGTTCAGCTCCTGCCGGTAAAACTTGGGCCGCTCCTGAGACATCGCGGCCGCGGAGCCCGCCCCGCCCGGCCCGGCGGGAGGGGGAGGCTCTGCCCGGGGCACCACCACCACGTCCAGCAGCAAGAGCAGCAGCAGCAGCCCCTTCCTTCCTCTCTTCCTCCCTTCCTCCTCCTCCTCCTCCTCTTCTCCCGCAGGCGGCAGCAGCGCCGTCCCCTCACGCCGCCGACCGTTGGCCGCCGCCCCGCCCGCTCCCCCCTTTCCCTCAGCGGCTTCTCCTCCCCTCGCCTTCTCCTTCTCCTCCCCTCTCCTCCCACTTGGGAGCCTGTCACCGCCTTCCCCCGTCCCCTTCTCCCCTCCTCCGGCGGCCCCACGGGGTGGGAGAGCCCCGGGGAGCCGACAGGGGACGGGAGCCGCCCCCGGAGCGGCGCAGCCCGGGCTGGGCACGGCCCCGACCCCCGCCGCCTCCCGCCCCCGTTGCGGTGCCCGGCCCCGATGACCCGGCCCCGGCTACGGGCGGAGATGCCCCAATATGGAGCCGACGCGGAGCTATCGCGAGAGCGGCCCCGATCGCGACGGCGGCCCCACAGGGGCTGTGAGGGGAGGAAGCCGCCGCGACATGGCGGAGGGGGGGGGGCGGGGAAGCCAGGTGGTGCCTCGTGTGGTGTGCTCGCGGAGCCCGAGGGTGTGCTTGGAGTGAAAATAAAGGAAAATGTGTGAAAAAAAACGAGTGAAAGCAGCAGTTGTGCAGGCCCGAGTTGGCCTGCGAGGCGTATCTCGTGTGCTTCTGGAGTTGTGTGCGTTAGTTTTAATTAATTAATTAGCGTTGGTAAACTTCCTGAGGACGCTTTGTTCCCTCAGGGGGGGCTTCACGCCAGCAGGGATGAGGACAGCTAAGCTGATCCACCCAGATTTCCCCGTATATTTCCCTATCTTTCTGTGTCTGCTTGGAGACCAAGCCATGTCCCAGCACTGTAAGAGGCCTGTCTTCGCTAGGTAGTAAGTGCAGGACGTCGCAGCAAATAAATAGTGGGGGGGCTTGGGGATTAGGGCCGCTTTTTGTTCGATTGCAGGCTTGAGTCTTATAAGCAGTACTGTGCAAGACAGGCAAACTGGGAATGGAATTTGGAAGCTCACTTCTGTGTCAAAAATAGTATTCTCTACACAGCCCACCGGAGTGGGACGCTTTCCTCTGCTGCTGGGAGTCCTCACAGAGGTCTAAATAATAGGAATGAGCTACAGTTAACGTTTAGCACTGCTTGCATCTAAAAAGTAACTACTTCCTAACATGCTGAGGGGTTTAACACCTTTAATTTGCTATCTCTAGCTTCTTGTTAGTTTCGTTTGTTGTGTTACCTTACCTTGAAAAGGTGATCGTGCTCAAAGATGTCATAAACAGCTAAGGCTTGGAGAGCTTGTACTGGTTTTGAAGATCTAAACTCATCTGTGGAAGACCTTGATTTATCTTTGCTTTAAAAAGAGGAAGAAATCGTGCCTTGGAGATGGTTTGAGACTTGCCTACAGCCAGCTGTTTCTGTGGTTTAGAACGACTGGGGTGTGCGGGCGTGTTGGTGGATATGTCTTACAAGGCAGTAAATACTGTGTCAGGGTGCCTGGAGCTGTATCAGAAGTCACATATCTCAATGATGCAAAGCACTAAACCTGTACAGACTGATCCTGGCAGTTCAGGAAATGAAATATGAGGCGAAAGCTTACTCTGGATTTGAATTTTTATTCTGCCTCAGCTGTCGGTATGAGAACTTTAGAATATCGTAGCTCTGCTCTTGCACTGGGCCTTTGCTCAGCCAGTATTCGCTTTGGGAACTCACATCTTACCTACTCTGAGTGATGGTGATTGAATTCAGATCTCCTTCCAGATATTAAAAAGCTCAGGAACGTGAGTCAGATGTTTTGGGCATTTAAAAACCTGAATGGTATCAGATAGCCATTTTACACAGCACGTTGCAGCATTTGAGCGGCCTCAGATTTAGCAGCTCTCTGTAGACTTCAAACCTTTTCCTCCAGCATGGAAACAAGGAAAATTGAAACGGTTTTCTCAGCTGTAGTAGGTTTATAGAGAGAGATTGCATTCAGTTCCCTTAACACGGGAATTATGTTGAGGTGGATTGACGACACATCATGCTTTTTGTTGGTTTTGGTTTTAATAGATATTTCAGTCAATCACCTTGTTTCTTTATTCCAGTCTCACTGCGAAGAACGAGAGCTTTCATTGTGGTCTCCTGCATTTGCTGTTCCTCGGTTTTTTGTTGTCTGTGATCAGAAAAAAAAAACGTGGAGTTACACAACGATACTGTCTGTACTTGCAGGCAACCAGCAGTTTACAGGGCCCAGAGAGAAATGCAGACAGAGAAGCACTTCGAAGCATTCTTGGAAAGAAACCTGCCTTCCACCTTGCGTGGAGAACTACAAACCCCTCAACAGAACAGACGGCTACATTGCAGGTGAGCTCTGTGCCACAAATTGGACAGGTGTAAAGAAAGGGAGGAGACTCTTCAATCCCAAACGTAAAAGAGGTGCTGACTTGCCCACAGCTTCTGATTAAAATGCCAAACTGATCGATAACTGAAGCAGATCACCCCGTTACAGAACTCGTGCACCCCACTACCAAAGCTGCTGACTTGCAATCTGCAGAAGTGTTTGTTCACTTCATGACTATGATAACGTTAGGGATAAATGCATTGTAAAGGGAAACTGTTGATAGTTGTAGTCCCCTCAGTCCAGCTGTCAGACGCAAGCTTTCAAATTTATTTTATTTTCTCTGGTTTGTGCCATTTCTTGGCTCCTATTTCTTAAATTTCAAGACCCATTTTCTGTTCCTTCGTAGCTGGGGACATGGAAAGTTGCACAACGGTATGACTGAGATTGACCCAACTGCTTTTACATTATTTTGGAGCTATGTTCCTACCTTATTCAAGGAGAATGGGTGAGGCAAATGTACAGTACTAATGCTTCCATAGCCTGATTTTCCCATCTGCCAAAATTCTCTTTTGGTCATTATACCAGGGATAGAAGCATTTCTTCTGCCAGAGGAGCCCTGTAGGGTCACTAGAAGGCAGGCTTTGTTGGCAACTTGAGGAGAATTCCTGGTGTTCTTCCAGCAAGGCAAATATAATCAAAAATAGGAAGCCCTTTCATCAGCTTCTCTTTTAGTTTTGTTTGACCATGAATGCTCTTGGTTTTCTGACTGAATCTCTCTTTGGATGCGGAGAGGACTGTCAATGGTTATGACTGTGTCTACTCTACAAAGTCTTTATAAGAAAGTCAATATAAAATCTCTGATTCATCATTTATCTGAGCTCTGTTTCAGCATGTAAACTGAATGTATACTGAAACTCAGACTGTTATTCTGGGACCGTGACAGGACCTGAGACTCAAGTCTAGCTATGGGTGAGGTTCCACAAGGTGTGGTGAGCTAATCTAGCAGCTTGCTGCTGCCAGGTGGGACAGGACACACAGGGAAAAGGCGAGTAGGGGAGCCAGACTTCCCTCTTTTTGTACAGCCAGCTCTTACATCAGCTTAGCAACGTGGGCGACTGCAGCCTAAAACTGTGGATCCTGTTTTACTTAAACCATTGTAATTTCCTGGTGATAAGTGAAGGCAAATGGAACCATAGTTTGACTCACTTCTGAGCTTTCTGGTTTTCCATTTCACCTTGAAAAAGTGCCATTGATTAATTTCTGTAATGGTGAGATCATTTAGACTGTGCAATAGCCATCCATCCCAGCACTGTCTTTTCATATATTAAAAAAAAAAAATAAGAAGGAGATTGGATAAAGATCTGCAGTCAGAAAAACAAAATTACTGGCTGGAAAGGCTTGAACTGTGTATAATTATGATGTGATCTAGATCTGCCCACCCAGAAATGCCTGCTGCAATAAAATAAGTCTTGCCCAGAGGTTGAAAGGAGAATTATACTTTAAAGTCATGGCTGTTATTATTGGAAACTTTATCACTGCACTTGCTGCTTAATAAGAAAATGTCTTTATTCCCTCCCCCAACTCCTCATTTAAGAATCACGTCTTTCTTGCTTCCTCATGCTGTTTTCCCTGTTTCTTCTCCACTTCCCTATCTCTTGTGTTTTCTCTGTTCTCTGTTTTGTATTCGCTGGGCAGCCCAGTGTGTAGGCACCTTGGACAATAGCACGATGGGAAGGGACTCAGCTCCGTAATGTCCTCTGGAGCTCGGTCTCCCCAGCCACTGCTCAGGGTTGCAGAAGCTTTGGGCAGAAGCTGCATCGCTTATATTTGGTTTGTAAGTAGAAAATCACCAATATGGGCAGGGGATTAAAAAGGGGAAGGAGGAACACAGGACTCGGGGGTTAGTCAGAGTTTACCTACTGGAAATATTGATTCAAAGATGTGTAGGCAAAATAAGTCATCCAGGTCAAGCCCTGCTTGTATCCCCGTGGTAAGTAATGCAATACAGGAAACTTTTTACTGTTGTTTTCTTTTTTTTGGATGTGGGATAGGCTTTTTTTTCCCCTCCAGATGCAGCATTTGTATGTTTGTTTGTTTGTTTTTTGATCAGAAGAGGAGCGATCAAATCACCACCTCCTATTTCTCCGCAGTGTTAATGAGGTCAACTAATTGATGCGTGCGGTGCTCTGGCGCTGGCAGGGTGTCATACGAATGGCACACGGACTATTTGCGATTCATCTGAATGGAATGCAAAGGCACAGGGGTGCCTATGTAGGACTCACGCTCTACGCCAGCTGGATCTGGGGAAGGCTAATGCCGGTGTGGGTTCGCAGTGCACGGTGCCTGCAGAGAGCTGACAGCAGCAGCGTGGCTTCTGTGCCTGCACAGTGTGAGGTCATGCAAAAAGGCTGCAGACCGTGGAGGTTGTAAAAGGCGTTGCATATCGCTCAGCTTATTTGATTCTTTTCAGATTCTCCTGGGGAAGGTTCAGGAAGTTCGTACGCAAGATGTTCCCTATCCTGAATTGGCTTTTTTCGTATCAGTTCAGAGAATGGATCTTGAGGGACCTGCATGCAGGCCTAAATGTTGGGATGTTTCAGATTCCTCAAGGTAGGCAGAGAAAAAAAACAAACACTCTTTCTTCCTTTCCTACGTCAGCCTTTTCATGATCTACCACCTGTATGTCATTCTGTTCTCTCAGATGTCATCGGATTATGTGGGAACTTTAATTTACAAGTTCCCTAAACCATTACCCTATTTACTTGCACATTTGCAAGAAAGCGTATGTTCTATAATCTATTACATGGTGTAATTTCAAGGAAAGGGTACTGCCTTTTTTCATAAAGTCTTTCTCAAACTAAATCGAAATATAGACTAATAACAGCATTTTCCTATATTGCAAACAAAATAACACAGTCTTTAAAATCCACCTTGCAAAATCAGGTCTGTTAGATACCTACGTTTTTGCTTTCTAGGGCTGTTAGGAATTTGGCTGACCAGGTTACCTCTGCCAATGGTCAATTGCTTCCTCTCCACGTTCTGCTGCTCGATGCTCTATGTTATACTGGGGACCTCGCATCATATCTCAGTAGGTGAGGTTTATTTAGTACTGCAAAACGTTTCTACAGGACGTAGAGATTGTGTTCAGTGCTGCTTCAACAAGCCGCCAGGATGTCCTAATCTATTTCATCTAAAATGCAGATGTTATTTAGGTGAGAGTCCAGACCCAGAGATTCTCAGTTCATTGTTCCACCCCTCTGCAGCTGATCTGTGGTGAGAATTTCAGGAAGTCAGTCCAGTCCCAGCTGCGAGGCGCCCTGTCCCCCTGAGGACACAGCTCCTGTGGCACAGACATCACAGCAAAGGAGACAGCTGGAATGTCATTGGAAGCGTCTCCTACATAAAGTAAAGGGCCAGCGCAAGCTGCTTCCCATTTACCCTCAGGATGTGACTGTGATTCATGATTTAGCTCCTGGTCTTCTCCAGGGGTCTTGTAGTTTCTTGCCATGACTGAGCTGTTGATGGTTTTGCATTCTTAATTTGTTCAGAAACCAGATTATTAAAATTCTGTTTACATGTTTATGATAAAAAGTAGATCCGTGGAGTTCTGGCCTCTTTGGCAGTTCTTTCTCAGACTGACTGTATTTTTTGGACTTGAAAGTGTCCCTGCCAGTGGCAGGGGGTTGGAATTAGAGTATCTTTAAGGTCCCTTCCAACCCAAACCATTCTGTAATTCTGTAATTTTATGGCAGTTCATTGTAATGTATCCATTTTTGCATTCAAATCTTTTTGTCGTGCATTTGATCAAACAAAGGCTGTTTGTAAAACTGCAGGAGTCTGAAATTTTCAGATGGGACTTTGGAAACTTTAGGTACTTATTCAGAAACAGTAAAATAAATATGAATAAAATTATATAGATGAATGAAAATAGACTGTCTCATACTGTACGGACTGATGGGGGGGTGAAGAGATGGCTGCGTGCTTTTAAGATAAATCCTTGTTGCAACATCTCATGCAGTTCCATTTTCTTTGTTCTGTTGGTCCCAGGCTCATTCAGCATCCTAAACCTGGTGGTGAAAAACATTCTGAAGTCTTTTAATTTCAACCAAACGCTGTCCTTTAATGGTTCGGTGGACAATTTCTCAGACCCTACCCTTACGAAAGGTTATATGGAGGCCTTGACTCTTACTGCATCAGTAACGTTTTTGACTGGCATCATTCAGGTAGAAGATGAATCTGTTTTATATCCTTAATGATGCATCCTTATGTGTGTTCTCTGTACAAATGTGAGAAGTGGAACTGCTTGCATGTGCTTACCACAAATACCAAGCTCAGCACATTTGAGTGCGTGTGTTGTACAAACTGGGACGTGAAGGTCTGCCTCTTCCTCTCGGGAGGTCTGAAGAAGATGTGATAGGTTCAGATTTATGTGTCGATGATTAATACATCCATGTGTGAAGTAAGTTGTTATCCTTTGCGTTGACCAGTTCTCTGGTATGTGGACCCTTAGGTAGTCCTACATAACTGCCTACACTTGATATAAAGTACTCCTATTTTGTTTGGGCAGTGTCTTACTTAATTGTGCATGATGAATATAGCACGTTCAAATAACTACCCATCATGGACAGCAGTGAAGAGTCACGCTCTTCAAATACAGAAACAAGAAGGGCGGGTTAGACGTAGCTAATTATATTGCATCTCGCTTCTCGTTTGTTCCATACAGTTGCTGCTAGGCTGCTGCTGCCTGGGGTTTGTAACAAAATACTTGCCGAAGACTCTCGTTGATGCTTACCTCACTGCAGCAGCATTGCACGTCATTGTATCCCAGTTCATCTTTATCTTTGGTGTCATGTTTGACTACCATAAGGGCCCCCGAGACATTTTCTGTGTAAGTAAATTCATTATTAGTCAAAGAAATGCATGTTTCTTGTAGGGAACCAAAAAAAAAGAACAGATGCAGAAATCAAAGGCAATTTCAGAATAAGTCAGTTGCTAAGGGATATCTGTGCAAGTCTCAGCTGTGGTTTACTTTCCTTCCTGTTGTCTTGAACGGTGTATGGAGATTATTGTGCGACATGCAAGAAGAAAAACCTGTGTGTATTTTTAATTATTTATGTAACTTTATAATTTTTAGCATGTCTGTATTCATAATAGAGCACGTCATAGAGGAAAAGGTACTTTTTTTCCTCAGCTGAGCATTGTGGGCAAGCTTTTGGACACACAGTGTCTTTGTCATATCTTACAAAGAAGCAGCAGACTCAAAGACAAGTTAATTCCAAGTCTTCCTAATTTATTTCACTAATGTCAGAGAAAGGTGGTGTAGAAGAAAGAGGAATGATCAAACTAGATCTGAGTTACTTGTGGCAGTTTTTTCTCTGCAGATACCAATAGTTTGTTTTAAATTTTGTTTTGCTCTTAGCATCTCTCTCCTCTCGCTGAAGATAGTTTTGTAGCCAAAAGGATGGGTTCAGTTGTCCGGGCGATGTGAGTCAATCTTCTAGAGCATAAAAATAGTTGGAGTGCCTCTGATCCTCTGTATGATGATTCCTTTTCAGGATATATTTCATTACTTCCGGGCTCTCCCAAAGGCTAATGCCACCAGCACATTGCTGTTTTCGCTTAGCCTGCTCGTGCTATGGATCAGTAAATGCATCAGCATAACTTATAAACGTAGTCCAATTGCATTTCCTATGGAACTTCTCTTGGTAAGTGTTCTCCATAATGCCAGCGTGATAATTGAACAAACAGTTCAGGAATGACCTGTCTGAGATGGTGGTGTGGGGCTGAATACCACAAACAGCCTTTGTCACTGATGTGTGGGGTGGATTTCAGCAATGAACTTCTTCGTTCTTCCCCTGCTACTGTGAAAATAAGCTATCCCTGCTCACAAAAGGCCGTGCGAACAAGTCACAGTGAATTGCTACATGAATAAAAAGCAGTGTATAAGGATGAAACCACCACGGAAACCCAGTTCAGGACTCTGAATGTTAATTCTTATCTTTATTAGACACTAGAACCATGAACTCGAAGCTTCAGAGCCTTGATCTAACTATGCTTCTTTTTTGGTCTGGAATTGGTGGAAGGGGATATTCAATTTTGTTACGTTCAAAAGCAATTCTTGCTGTAAATTCTGCAATATTTGTTGCTGCTGTTTTCTCCCCTGGAAAATAGATGAGATTTTTTTAATCCAAACTTTTTCAATTGAAATGAAAATTCTGACTTTTTTGGATAATACAGGAATCTAAAAGATAGCTGCTTTTTCTACGGAATAAGCTACCAAGAGTCCCACCTTGCTGACACTGGAGTTGAAGCCATTTGCCACTTGCCCAACAGGGGCCTGTGGGACACCAGCTGGGGCAGAGCATAACATTACAGCCAGCAAGTCCTTTTGTATTGTTACTTTAACAGAAAAAAAAAAAATCCAAACTATTTCTGAATGTTCTCGTTTTCTTTCCCAGATCATCACAGGCACCATTATTTCCAATCGCATTCATGTTTACGCTGAATCCAGTAGTGCTGTGGTCAGTAAGGTTCCTCAGAGGTTAGTTATCTGTCCTGTTCACGGGGTTATACTTCTGAGATACGAAAGGATGTTTCAGTCTGTTCTAGAAATCTGATGGGCTGATTCTTACTGGGCAGCACAGTTTTAGGAATAATTCTTCAAGAGATTTAATTGCATCATCATTTCAGAACATATGCAGAATACAAACTACAGTCTTCTTTATCAGATTCAGGTTTTGTTAGGCACAAAAGAAGGAATTTGTATTTTTTGTGAGGTGGAAGCAAAGAGTCTTAGATATCCAGAGCATCTCCTGTGAGGTGCTAGATGATGCCTCTGGTGTTGGTTCTGAGTATGGCCTGTGCACAGAGCCCAGCCCAGGTTTAAACTTACCTGTTCTCTGATCCTATAGGCTTCTGCCTCCCACAATGCCAGATTTACCAAACCTGAGCAAGATCATAATGCCTGCTTTCTCCCTTGCTATTGTAAGCTGCTTCCTTCTTGTTTTTATTGGAGAGAGGTATGCTTCGCTTCACAACTACAGGATTTCCAGCAGCCAGGTGAGAACAAAGCTGCACGTACTTCTTAGGCTAATATTGGCCACAAATTATCCACAATAAAAAAAATATCCACACTCTTGGCCATCTTTTAGCAAGAGGCCTTTGTGTAGCCTCAGTGGTTTGGATGACCTCCCTGCCAGCACACACACACACACACTGCTGCTACTGAACCCCGAGGACCAATGCTGTTGTGAATCCATGAGATCTATAAAAGCACGCAACGTGATTAACTGCAATTGTAAATGGCCAGGGCTGCTATGGCTCTCTGTAGGTGGCTACTGTCCCAACGTATGGGTTCTCAGCCCAGAGTGATTGCTCCGAGAGTCTTTTAAGCTAAAACCGTGTTAGTTTCCAGTGTTTCCATGCTTATTAGATTTAGTAAGGATTAGCTGTTTTGAAGTACTCCATGTTTTGCTTGTTGTGATGGCTTTGAATCTGTGTTAGAATGGAATTAATCCAGTAAGGAAGCTGCCATGACTTCCTGCAGTCTTTGCGGATAAATAGAAAGGGAATGTCTTTTCCACTGAGCTTTTGTTTGGGTGTACTGAAATTTGCCATGTGTTAGCCTGGAAACTTTGGGGTTCTAAGTGGATTTCTTTATAAATAGCAACTAGAGTCTTGGGACCATGACATCCTCTGCTGTGAAAACATTGTGCCTTTTAAGAGAATTCATTTAATCCTGGGAGACCTTGTTTTCCAGAAGGTTTTCTGGGCTGAGCAACCAGCAAGTGTGAGCAGAAGGAAATGTACTTCTTGTTAAGCCACTTCTATTTAGCTAAGTCATTCATTTTGGGGTTTTCTCTACTTCCTTATGTTTCTGTTTTACAGGAACTAATAGCTGTGGGGCTATGCAATATTTGCAGCTCATTTTTCAAAAGCTTTGCTATCAGCTGTGCTATTTCTGGAACTGTCATTCAAGAGAAGACAGGTGGAAGAACACAGGTGAGCTGGGCTGGGTTTGTAAAGCTTCCACACTCTCATCTCAAATCACTGTCTATCGACTATAGGCTGACATTTCATCCAGACAATTGGTGAGATGTAAAGTTACATCCCCGTGCAACGTGAATTCACATGCCCTCTCTGTTCAGTTAGCAGCAATGATTGGAGCAACTATAATGCTGGTGATTGCGCTGAAACTAGGATACTTCTTCCAGATGATTCCTAACGTAAGTGAACATGAAATAGTTATGGTAGCAGCCTACTTACTTTCTAAGCATAACATGAAGATTTCCTGGACAGTCGGGGTTATATCATTCTCTAGAGTCAATTGTTTTCATGGGCAGACCAAACCAAAACAATGACTTTAAACTTTCCTAAATTTCAGCAGGCTGAAACACTGGATAATAAACAATGCATCTCTCTCCCATCTCTGACTGCTCAGAACAAGCTAAAATTGCTCGGCTAAAAGCATTCAAATTTCACTGCCTGGGTGTGTAATTTAGATGTATTTCACTTACAGTTTCCCATCTTCCAAGCTTTTTTGCACAACTGTATAACACTTTCATGAGCTCCTGTCTTGCATCTGTATAAGTAATTTCTGCTTCAAAATCTTTAGTGTAAAGAGGTAAATAAAATCTTCAGAAATGGGAATTTGGGTTTAGTGTCTCTGATTCCAGCTTGTTCATTGAGGTTTATTTTAAAACCATATGCACTACCAAACTGCCTTTTGTGCATTTCTTGCTGCAAACATTTGTTGCTGCAGACTGTTCAGAATACTCAATTTTTTACTTCTCTCTTAAAATTTTTTATCTAGACTTTCTTTTTTTTCCCTTTTTTCTTAGAGAACGACTGACATAGAGCATTACTTCCTGATTTTTTTTCCTGGCCTCTTTGTGAGATGGAAGAATTAATCCCCTTCCCAAAACGAGCTGACAAAACAGAATTTAAACATCTACTTCCCTTCAATCTCCTTTTCATTTCCAAGAAGGGCTTTTTCAATAAATGGTGTCAAACAACTTCCTAAATTTGGCAATGCACTGCCCATGCTAATTGAAACCATTTTTCCAAACAGCAGCTCTTAATTCTGTAGATAGTGTTGGCATTTCTCCTAGTGCTGCAGGAGGCAGAGGGATTCACTGAAGAATATTGTAATGGAAACTACATACAGTGTTTCAAGAGGAAGTCCAGTTGTACTGGCAAAAGTAATTGTGAAGTCAAACAAGCTGCACGCTAGTTTCATGTTGGTTTACAGATCAGAGGAGATCTGTTATACCTATCCCTAAAAATTATGGAAATGAGATTTAAATTCTGAGCAGTTTGTCTTGGATATCTGTTCCTTAACGTGTTGTGGACGGAATAAATATCAGATGGATTTCTTTTTTTTTTTATTTGTACAGGGTGTACTGGCTGCTATTGTGGTATTTAACATGCTACCTTTTCTTCAAAAATTTCTGGACATCCCCACTCTGTGGAGACAGGATAAGTATCATTTAGTAAGTGGCAAAAACAAACAAACAAACAAGCAAAAAACACCTAAGAATTGTAACGTGCCTTAAAGGGAGAAATGCATGTTTTGGGAGGGCAAGGCAAAGCAGTGGCCTCTCTCTCAGAAGAGGGATTCTTTGAAATTCCCACTGAAAGAATTGTACTGAAATCTCTACAGATCAATTTGCAATTCTATACAGGGAGAACCGGTCATTGTTGTTGCTTCCCAGATCCCCTGAGAAGGAAATTGTCTAGCTGTCAGTTGGGAATATGTTAACGCTTGTTCCGGATTTCTCATTAAGAGAAAGGCCCCCAGTATGATGTGACTCCTCTTAATTATTGAAGCCCTTTTAAAAAATCAGGAGATTTGAACTGTGTGTAAGATTTGTAGCTTGTGGGTTCTGTGTAGGCTTAGCCAGCATTGAACTGGATGATAGAAAGGATCAAAAAAATCTACCAGACCTGCTTCTGTTATTTGCCATGCCAGAAATCAATCCTTTCTGTCTGGGTTGAGGGTTTCAGCATCATCAGACCAAATCTTTATCTGGGGACCTCCATGCAGTTTTGTATTTTCAAGAACAAAGTGTTTACCAGGAGGGAAGTTCTCAGCACCATTTTTTTCAGCCACACCTGGATATTTGCCTTGTTCTTCAGGGTAGACCAGAGTTGTGGAGGTATCTGTATAGCCACTGCATATCCCCAAATGCAGGGCAAAGGAAAACAGGCAGTCCATCTTGTCCATAATTGTAGCTGAGTTATGTATTTTGAGGTCCTGCACCTTTTTCTTGCGATCCTTGTGACTAAAGCGAGGACTGAGGTGGTCTAGAGGTATTGCTAAGATTTTTTTCTTCAATTTTCAGATGCTGGGCCTGAGTTGGAGGTCATTTTTATATGATTTTACGGCTAATGTTCACTCTGTCTCTTGTTCAAAGGTTATTTGGCTTGGAACTTTTGCTGCAGTGCTTCGTCTTGGTTTTGATGTGGGATTAGTGATCGCCCTGGCACTTGCATTCTTCATAATCAGCATTAGGTCACACAGGTACTTGTAACTCCTAGAGCAACATGCTAATTTTTCTGAGAGCTGATATTGTGGAGATAGCTATGCATGTGACAATGGAAAAGTAGCTTCATGTTTGTAAACACTTAATTCAGGTCATTCTGGAGTCTCTAATGCTATCGCAAAGCAATAATCTTGTCAAGTCTACAAGCTCTGGATTGGTCCTTTCTGCAGGTGTGCCATGCAACTGGAAACTGCTCCCTGTAGTGGAGGCATCAGCCAGGAGAGGTGATCTGTATACACGCATCTGCATACACGCTTCCAGAAGGATAAAATGAGATGTTGTGTCTTTATTTCAAATGTATTCCTTAGTCTTCATTGCCATTTACCAAGTTGCTCTATTTTCCCCATAAAACTAATCTATAATAGCTGAGGGAGATCACATTGTGCTCACATTGCTCAGTTTGTTAGCTGCTATTCCAACCAGGAAAATAATTCATAAATCCAAGCCACACCTCATGATATTTAGCATGATAGGGAAGTACTTGTCTGAGTAGGCTGAAGCCTCTGGAATAATGTGCAAAAAGCTAGGAAATGCCTCAGTTCAAGTATCAAAATCCAGTGAAGAGGAGAGAAATGGAGATCAAGCTTTTAGGAACATGCAGTTTTTCATTGCTGTATGTGAAAACCTAATAAACATCTTGTTTCAGAATGAAGATGCTGGAGCTGGGACAGATTCCAAACATGAATATTTATAGAAGTTTATCCGTCTACAGAGCTGTAAGAGGAAACAAAAAACAAATGTTCCATTTCTCTCTGCAATGCATCTTTTTCCCTTAAATGCCTGGGGGTGGCCATTCATACTCAGTTCATTTGATTCCAAACTTTGAAACTAAAGAATGCTTAAATATCTGGAGAGCAAAGTGACTCAGGTACCTAGCTCAGCCTGCTCGGGCCCCGTGAAGCTCCCTGTGTCAATCTGTGTTGTCCCTGTGGTGGAAGCCACACTGCGGTCGTTTCCGGAGCTGTTTGGCATTTTATGCTGACCTGCTTTTCTCAGTCTGGTTTTGTCCACGCTACGTATGTTTTCACAATAACAGCTGTGCATGTGCTAGACTGACTCACCAGTCCTTGTGGTGATGGGCTAACAGGTAGGGCACAGGCTTTTTTATCACACTATTGCTAAGACCTGCACCCTACAGAGTTGGGCAATACAGCACTGAAGAGCTTTGCCACCTGGGTACGTGCCCAGTGTTACGCTGATGGATTTGCAAAGATTGAATAATAGAAGTACAAGGTTAGTAAGACGAGCACGTAGTGTGTGTTTTCTGTAGTGAGCAATATTAAAAATAATTTGCTGGTTTTATATTGTACCAGCCAATTGTCATCAGCGATAGAGCTGCTGGAGGTACATTTTTAACAAGAGGAACGGGTTTGTTTATGATGATTAGGTCCTTGTTGCCAGTGCCACTACCAGTGGGAGGTGTAGTTAACATTACCTCTGTCTTTAGGATAGCACCTTGCACTCTGTTGCATAGTCAGGAGGGGAATACAGCTCCTGCTAAGTACAACTCTCACAGATCCAACTTTTGTCTTAAAGGCAACGGAGATTGAAGGTGTCAAAATCTTCCAGTGCTGTTCTTCCATTTCTTTTGCAAATATGAATAACTTCAAAAACTACTTGTTACGCAAGGTAAATGCCATTTTTTCAGTTAGTGGAAGTTTCTAAGACCTACTGTTATCCCTGTAATAAGACTTACTTTTCTCTTTCAGATGGACATGAAAGCAGTGCCTCTAGATCAAAGTGAAATGAGGGCTTTCATTTCAGATTCTTCGTCCGACACTTCGTTGGAAAGCAGAGATTTTAAATGCTCTTGTGTCTGTGATCAGCCTCTACCACCACCTAGGGTCAGCTTTAAAAGTATATTTATCTAATCTGTCTGTTCAAGGTGCCTGGTTTTCGGTTACTGAGGACAATGTTCTTAGCTTGCCAGAACTTAAGAGGCTGTAAAAGTTTATATAAAGCATATATATATATTTGCTGTTTGAAAATAAGCAAACATTACCCCTGTGTTTCTTCATACATACTTCGTGATAGAGCAATAGAAGCTCAGCTAATGGGTGAATTAACTAGCGGTTGAAAAATTCAACATATCCTCTCTTCTTCTCCTCAGCCAAGAGAATGAATTTCATAAGGTGCTTTAGTAGGCATTTTCTTCTTTTTCCCCAAAGAAGTGAGTGAAAGTGGAATGTGTACCACTGCCAATATTGCCAAGAACGAGTACAAAATGCCACAAAGGCAGCTGTGATTATCCTGATGGGACAATTATCTCATATCCTTACTGTAATTGGCTGCTGTGTGTCTTCTACAGTCACTCATATCCTTCTTCATCTGAATTTTCCAAGTCTTAGTTTATGAAAGAAACTTCAGGCAAAAGAAGATATTTTCCAAGCAGTTACATGTGATCTGTATAGGTCCTTGTATGAGAAATGGGTTGAAAGACAGCGGCGTGGAAAACATGTGGCACCGAGGTGCTTGGGAAGCAATGGATAATTTAACAGCATCTTCTAAAGCACAGAAATGCAGAGGGTGACTTTTCCTGTCTTGTGCTATAATAATAATAATAATAATAAAACATTTGGAACTATTAAGAAAAAAAATAAATTAATTGGTCCACTCAAGGACCAGCAGGCATACGAGAAGGGAGACAAACAAGAGGTCTGCAGAACTCAGCCAGTAAAGGTCAGCTTACTGTTGCCTAGGAAGGCAATGCATCTTAAAAATATGAGGAAGGAAAATAAAATGCCTTCCTAGAGTGGAAAGAGATGTTGTATGAAGCCATAGAAAGCTTTTTTTTTTTTTCTTTCTGCTTCTTTTCTTCCATGGAAAGTAGAAATAATAAGACTGCAGTATCTCAGGCCATTTCAAGATGTGGAAGAATGAGGTACCACCAGTGCTATTTGGTGGCTGAAGGCACTCTTCTAACCACATCTGAGACTTGCTTAAGTCACCTGCTCCTTTGCATACACTTGTGGCTTTGTGCTATATTTAGTGTTACTTCAGATGTGTTTTTTTTTTACCATGAGAGAAGAAGTATCATGTGATTTACAGTGCTTATTTGCAGAAAATAATAATAATAATAAAAAAAATCCACCCCCCTGGGCCTAGCTCTTCCAGCCACTGCTGTACTCTCCATTTTTCCATCCTAGGTGCCATATACAGCGAAACTGGTGAAGCGAAGCCACGCAGGCAGCGCTTCCTCCTCGTCTTCAGTGAGTTTGGTACGCTGGTCCAAGAATGGAGACAGAGGAGACAGACACAACTCGAAGACGCTCCTGGTGGGAACAGCTGACGCACAGCTTCCATCCCTGGGCACTAACACAGGAGTTACGACTGAAAAGAAGGAGGATGAAGGGAAAGGAGCCAACCTTTCGGCAGGCTCTGCAATAGATAATTCCTCAGTACAGTTAGGTCAGGAGGAACAGTCGGTGCGTTTGCCGCGTCCAGTTCACACCATTATTTTAGACTTCAGCATGGTGCAATTTGTGGATTTGCAAGGTTCAGACTTACTGAAAGAGGTAAGCAACCTAAATCTAGCACAAAAATGTGAAACCTGAAGTTTACCCGATATCATATGGTTTTTGTTAGCCTCAAGTGCCCTGCTACGTAACAATCTATGTATCTTCCAGTTGACCCTTCTGGGTGCAAAATTCAGCTATTGATTTTCAGAAAATAATAACTTCCCATTAAGCCACCTTTTTAAAAGAAAAGTCCCATTACTGATACTTGTTAAAACCTGCCATCCGTTGTCACTAGTTCTAAAATAATGTAAACCAAAACCATATTTATAAAAATGCCTAATTTGCTTTTTCCATTTTGGCTGTTTATTTTTTTTCTTCCAACTGGACACTTAGAAAAAAAAAATATCCTCTTCTTTAGAAGTGTAAGATGTAAAACTACCAGCTGTCTTTTCTTAGCGTGATTTTATTGCTGAATGCCTAATTAGCCTTTTCTTCGAAGTAAGGCTTGAACATTTTAGTCTTCAGGTGGGGACCCTAGCCAGTGGAGAGATATATTTAGCAAAAATAAATGTAATGTAGCTGTGCTGCTCAGAAAGACGCAGTTCCAGATGGATTCTTGCTCAGCTGCCTCAAAGTCTACAGCTCAACTTCAAAGATTTCTGTTTAATTGGTTCCCAACACCTATTGGGAATAATTGCGCATTGAGCTGATCTCCCTAAGATCCTTAAAGATTTATTTGCCACCTATTAAATGCCTTCCCCTTTGGGGAGGGAGATAAGGTCTTTCCAGATTCCTTCCAGCCTCATACTGTGAAATCCTGTGATTCTCTTGTGATTCTTTTCGATTCTTTCAATTTCTTTCCTCATTTATGTTTTACCTTCTGGTGCACTTACATAAAGCAAGATTGTTCTAATGCTGCTATGGGATTCTCTCCACAGATCTGCCACATGTTTCACGACGCTGGCATTACAGTCTTTATAGCTGGCTGTCACCGTGAGTACAGCATCTGTTTATTAACTGATCATGAGGGATAATTTTCAAATTTCAGCGAAATGTTGTAGTTATACTGCTTGTTGTGACTGCTGCTGCTGTTTATCTCCCCCCATTTTTATAGCCTCTGTGATTGCAGTGCTTGAGAAGAATGATTTCTTTGTCAGAGGTGTCACCAAAGGAATGTTCTTTCTAACTCTTCACGATGCCGTGCTGGCTGCTTTGGAGAAGCATCAAAAGCCAGATGGGCTACAGCTTAGGTCAAGAGAGGTTGCTGATAAACTACAAGCTGAACACCAGAAGGTAGGATATTTTGCTTACATTTAAGTCTTCGTGTTGTTAATGACTCTGTCAGTAACTTAAAAGCCTTCTGCTGTTACTGAGGAAGTAGGGCACAGCAGATGCTCTTTTGAATTTTTCAGTTATTTGGTGGTTTGCAACGGACAGAGACCAAAAACAAAAACAAAAAACAAAAATCACCAACAAACCACCAATAATCCAATTTGTTTCTCTGAGTCCTGTGTTCCAGCCTGGGGAAAGACAACTTTGTGTGCAGACTGGAAAGGAATCGGGCCAGTTTTGCAGCAGGGAATGACTTTGTGGCATTTTAGACAATTTCCATTTCTCCCACAGAGCAAGGACCCTGCCAGGGCAGAGCAAAAGCTCCAGGCTTTTTATTTCCAGAGGTTACTGCACCAGCTCCCTTGGGGCTGGTGGGAGAAGTGAAGGACAGCACTGGTTTGATTTTCCAAAGAAATGAAGCTTGTGCACGTGATCTTTCTGCCAGCCCTGTGCAATAGTTTTTAAGCTCATACCCTGTGTCAGCCAAGTTCAAATAGTGTAGACAGTTGCAAGTTCCAGGAAGAGCCCTTCTTCTGAGCAGAAGATTCCTGTAATTGCCCCACCTCGGAAAAAGAACCCAGCCTTGGCTAACTGTGCTGTGCATACCACCAGGCTGAGGTCCTATAGCTGAAGGAGGGGAGAAGGAAAAAAAAAACTATCCAAATCCACAGGAAAATGGGTTTCTTGTGTTCTGCCGCTCAAGGAACAACTTGTTTAACTCTCTTACCTTGGCATTACACTGTCTAGCACAAAGGTATTGACCTTCCTGACTCCCCCATGGAATGAAGGTGTCAGTACACAGTCACCACTCTGATTAGGGGACTTGGGGAAAAGGTTGGGAGCAGCTTCCATGTAGGAGGTGACAGAGGTTCCCCAAAAGTCCACGGTGAGACGAGGCTGGGCCAGGTGTGCAGAAGGGACCCGCAGCAGTTGGAGCTGGCAGCTTGGCAGCCCTGCTGGCTCGTTTCCTCAGCAGCTGAGGTTTTGAGCTGCCCTGTGCTCCCACGCCAGCGCGGCCCTCTTGCTGTTCACATGCTATTGCCTTGGCATGGGAACTGCGCTTGACCGGCTCAACTGACTGGCCACCCTTGGCCTAGAGTGATGTTTGTGTACATTTCAGGAAATAGATTTGCTCTTGGAGAAGACCAGAGAGTTTTCCTCTACAAGGAATTCTGACACCAGATTTCTGCCTGAAGAGCCATCAGATGCCTCATGCTCAGCCCAGAACGAAGCAGCGCCAAGCTCTCTCCGGCAGTTTGATTCTCCATCCTTTCAATCAGATTTTGAGGACCCAGGCTGGGAGAAGAGATGGAAGTAGATCAGCAATCCCTGAATTACAGGTGTTGGGGAACTGGGATGTCAATAGAAGGGAGAAAGGTACTGTCAAGCAACAGTTCTGGTGGTTCTTATCAGCATTTAATGTTATTTTTTTTTTCTTTTCTGTTCCAGAGTTCTTAAAATAGACAGCCTGACTAATGCCTACAGGAATTCTGTTGTTCTAGACAAAAAGCAACATTTATATTATTGGTTTCAGGCATTTTCAAATAGGTATGATATTCAGCAATAGCAACAGCAGAGAAATTTCAGTGTACAAGATAATTCCTAATTTTGTAGCGAATTCTAGCAAATGATAGGCCCTTCTTTCCTGAAATTCTTTAGAAATTAGTTTAAATGCCCCAACGTAGCACTTTTTATATATTTATTGATTATTAGTAAGTAAAACTCATCTGCCATGTCTTGACAGATTACGTGCAGGCAGTTTCATTATCTTCAGAAGTGTGCAGAAGCGTGATGTGAAGCTTCAAAGAAAAGCATTTTGTCATTACTGTTAGACAAATTGCTGAGGTTGATATTGTCTGCACTAACATAACATGATGCCAGTCCTTTCAGCAATTTTCCCTCCATCTGTCTTATCTACCTGAACTAAATCCCAGTAAGCAGTAATTTATTTTTTCATGTTCTTCGCATGAAATGCAAAGTTGTTCTTTACTGAAATAGTGAAGAATGGAGGAATGTATTCATTTTGTTCGGAAGAGCCAGGAAAATTGTAAACTAAGGCACAGTAAACACTTGGGGGAAAAAAAAAATCAGCTTACTTCTATTTTCTGTACATCAGCCGTAGATTTTAACACGGTATTATCAGTACAGGGGTATGGTCTAGGATTACACTGAAAGCAGAAACATTTACCTACAGCAGCAATGCATGCCACCAGCTTCTGCCATACCCTCAGCTGGAGGATCATTTCATGGCACAGATTGCCCACTGCGAAGAGCGAAATTAATTAACTGCATTAATGAAATTATTTAGTGAAATGAATTGTAGATGAGTGGCCAGCACTGTGTCTATGTACTATTCAGCCCCCATTTCGGTGCAAAGTTTGGGTGTAAATGATGGGTCCTTTATATACAGGCCTATGCTCTGGGCTACATTCCAAAACATTTTTAACAGCTCTAACTTCGCTGCTGGGCATCGCGTGGTTTCTTGATGTAGAGTAATAGCACAGTGGCTCCTCTGAATTCTGCTCCTGGCTGCTAAATTTTAGCAATGATACGATGGCTAATGGGAATGTTAATATTAAACCACCTGTAATGAACCGCAGTGAGTTCTTTTCCTCTTTTCCCCCCCCTTTTTTTTTTTTCCATTTAACTTCACACTCTTCCCAGGGGGTTCTCAAGGGAAGCTGCAGCACTGCATGTGTGAAATGCAATGGCGAAGGATTTTAGTGAACGTTACCGTGCTGAGTTGCTTACTGGGAAGGAAACTGAGTGCTGGAACCTTCATACCTTTTGGACTGAAAGACAGGAAAAACTGAAAGCTCAAATGGTATTGAGTAATTCTCAAACCACATATGCTTCCCTGCATTGTTTTGGACAGTGGCTTGACGCCAAGCTCCTCTCAGCTCTGTTCAAAACAGAGTAATACAAACCCCGTGAAAAGCATAGCCCTCACTTCCAGATTCTCTTGGCTCTCCTATGGCAGCCTTGATTTAAGATGAAGTGGCATTCCTAGCTGTTGGCACCATGCAAAGTCTGCACTACAAACCTAAGACTTGATTTTTTTTCGTTGGCTTGCATAGCAGAGCTTGGAATCTTTCCTTCCTACCCCCATGACTCTGCAGAGCTGAGCACCAGGGGACAACTCAGGCGTCAGCATGTTAGCTCTCAAATGATGGGTATTTGTGTTGCAAAACAAATACCTTGCCGAGAGGAAGTCCAGACAATCCTGATCTTTTTCCCTTATAGCTGCACGGTGCCATAACTCTGCTCCTGCACATGTACAGAAGGCTTCTGTGTTTAGCCAAGCACAAATCCCTGGACACAGGCTGCAAAGTGACAAAGCACGTACCTTATGGCCGAGGACTCCACCTATACCTCTAAAAAGCCACAGAAGTCAGAGTTCAAAGGCCTGTCTGTAATCGTGTGCTTGCAGGCAGTTTGATGTTCTCACCTGACCTAGTTGCAACAACCCCGGTTGTTTTGTGCAGACAGCAGCTTTTTAACGCCCTTCCCAGCTAGCGCGATGCCACGATGTTTTCCTAGCAGGGCAGGCTGCAGAAACCCAGGCAGCTCTCCCACTGCACCGTGAATTAGAGGACACAGATCCCAAAACATCACCACGCACGTTACCGTTACACACAAAGCGCATGCAACCTGCAGAAGACGGAAAGCAGTGGAGAAGCCCCGGGAGTCGCAGGGAGCGTGGCAGCAGCAGTTCTTTGGAGCAGCGTGCTGCGGGGTGTCGTGCTGCACAGGGAGCTATGAGGAAGGACCAGATGGGCGCAGATCGGGGGCATTCATTCTGCTACTGCCAGGCTGTCTGGGGAAAGGGATGGATTTGGGCTAGGGCCTGGCAAACCTTTGAGGGTGCTACCCCAGACTGCGTTTTTCTATCCCAGATTAGAAGTCAGGGAAGAAACCTAGCAGGAGTGGAGGTGTTCCTTGCTCCTTCCCCCGTCAGTAATACTTTGCTTCTGCAGGAGACCTCTGTGTGAGGCTCAGATTGTGACGGCACGTGGGGGTGGAAGCAAGCGTCCGAGGTTCTGTGATCCCTATCTATGTCCTTGCTTTGCTGTGTTGCCTTCCCAATCTGGCCATGTGCTGTCTTTGATGTCCTCGCATGAAGAAACCTGGCCCAGGCCCCAGGAAGCATGAAACAGAGCAGCAGCCCTGGCAGGTGGGAGCTACACCTCGTTAGAGCCAACTGCAGCGCTCATTTAGTACAAATATGGGGCACCAGATCCCTCTGCAGGAGGCTACTTGAGATCCCTGTAGGTTTTGTGCTGTTTCTGTTGGGACTTCTTTGGGGCAGGAACTTTCTGAGAATTGCTGCAGGATATTAGTGGGGGGACTGCATTGTGCTTGAGGTCTTGCAGCTCAGAATCCCAGTTGTGCAAAGGCTGAAAACTGGGAGTGAGCTTGTCCTTGTGTGGGGCATTAGTACCATGACGTGCTGTGCTGCAGTTTCTCACTTAGAACCCTTTGCAGGGGGTCAGAGCTTGTCGTGCGTAATAAAACAAAATCTACAAATTACGAAGAGGGCTTTTCTGCCTCCCCAAATTGCCCACGTGTGTACCTACCTTCCCTGGAAAATATTTATAAGCTGATGCCAAAGGGCCCCTGCCCTCGGCCAGGCTTTCCAACGCCCCGTCCTAGGCAGCAGGACGAGGACGCGCACTGCTCGTGCTCAGGGCCCCGCGCGGTGGCCGTGGCTCCCTCTGCTGGCTTCCCCGCGGCACCGGGCGGCTGTGCCGGGCCAAAATCCCTTCCTGGAACCCATCAAGAGCTCGTAACAGAGCTGCAACCGTTTATTTAGGGCTGAAATGGTGTTAAACGGAACGGAACTCGGAGTTCTACGGGAGATGTCCAACCCCCCTCAGCAAAGCCCGGCTGCCTTCCATGGGAAGTGATAAATCAGTGCTGGTAATGACATCTCTGATTCTCGGATGGATTCACCGAGCGGATCGAAGCACCACGACAATCAGAGCCGTGCTGGCAGCTTCATTACCTAATTGCTAATTAACCAACCTTCCCCATGCTCGGCGTTATCTGCCCAGCTGGGGGCAGGACGGCGAGGTCTGCAGGAGGCCGTGCCCAGCCGGCACCCAGCGCCCCGGCCCCACCGCTGCCCCCACACCGGGTGGATCGGGGGTGGAGGAAAATTTGGGTCAAATCCGTGCGAAAATCGCCACGGCGCAGCTCCGGGCGTGGCGTCTGCGCGCCGCGAGTCGCAGCCCAGCCCGGCCGCGTGCCCAGGGGACGGCGACGGCGGGAGCCCCGGCCCCAGATCCGGCCACCCAAAATCCAAAAACTCAGCCCTAAAATCCCCAGCTCCTGCCCCAAAACCCCCAGCTCCCCCCCCGGCCCCCCCAACCAGAGCCGGCGGCCATTTCCCGCTCGTTCCCGGCGCGGGCGCGGGCACCTGACCACGCCCCTTTCCTCCAAGCCCCGCCCCCTCCCATTCACGCCCCACGTGCGTCACACGCGCTCCATTACGTCACACGCGCGGCGCTCCGCCCCCTCCTCCCATTCCCCCCCCCTCGCGCCATGCCGCTGCCGGAGGCGGCTCCGGCTCCCTGCGGGCCCCTCCCCGCGGCGCGCGAGCGGGGGCGGAGCCCGCAGCGACAGATGGGCGTGGCCTTCTCGGCACGCTCCGCCTCCAGCCTCGCCTCGAGCCGGGGGGAGGAGCCAGAAGCGGCGGCGGGCGGGACCGGGCGGCGGCGACGGCGGCGGCGGCGGCGCGGGAAGCTCCGCGCGTGCGCGGCGCGGCCCGGCGTGGCGCAGGGGGAGGCGGCGGCGCGCATGCGCGGGGAGCCCGCGGGGCTGCCGGCCATGGAGCGGAAAGGTGCGGGCCGGGAGGGGACCCCCGAACTCCCCCCCCTCCCCGGTCCTCTCCCGGTCCCCTCACGTCCCTCTCCCTCTCTCCCCGCAGTGCTGGCGCTGCAGGCCCGGAAGAAGCGGACCAAGGCCAAGAAGGAGAAGGCGCAGAGGAAGTGAGTGGGGGCCCGGCCTCCCCCCCCACCCCCCCCCGGCCTCCTCAGGGGGCTCCTGGGCGGGAGGGAGCGAGGGGCTCGGAGCCCTCCCCCCCCCCCCCCCCCCCCCCCCCGGGGGAAAACCCCCCCCCCCCGGCGGGGGGGGGGGGCCGCCGGGGGGGGGGGGGGTTGGGCCCGGGGGGGGGGGGGGTCTCGGCCTCCAGGGGGGTGGGAGAGGC